>NW_026287971.1:0-71158 GCF_023373465.1 Oncorhynchus keta | reverse complement strand
GGTATGATCTAAATATGACTTGATATAGAGAGCAGGTATGATCTAAATATGACTTGATATAGAGAGCAGGTATGATCTAAATATGACTTGATAGAGAGAGCAGGTATGATCTAAATATGACTTGATATAGAGAGCAGGTATGATCTAAATATGACTTGATATAGGAGAGCAGGTATGATCTAAATATGACTTGATATAGAGAGAGCAGGTATGATCTAAATATGACTTGATATAGAGAGCAGGTATGATCTAAATATGACTTGATATAGAGAGCAGGTGATGATCTAAATATGACTTGATATAGAGAGCAGGTATGATCTAAATATGACTTGATATAGAGAGCAGGTATGATCTAAATATGACTTGATAGAGAGGCGGTATGATCTAAATATGACGATGCTGAGAGCGGGTATGATCTACATATGACTTGATATAGAGAGCAGGTATGATCTAAATATGACTTGATATAGAGAGCAGGTATGATCTACATATCTCCAAAAAAATGATATCCCTTTTTATTTTACCACTGCAATCTGTTCGTCTCACGAAACTGGATAAAAACACTTGGTGGTGTCAGCTGTGCTTAATGTCTGAGTAATGAGAAAGTAGGGAAGAAATTAAAACATCTGATTATTTCTGTTCTCGTAATCGATGACAAATGAGCTCGCTGCCCAGACTTACATAATTACTAAGAGGAGATTATCCTGATTAAAACGGTGCCCGTTTACAATATACACATTGTGAGATATTTGGCAAAATAGACCGGCATGCCTCTCCATAGGAAAACAATGGGGGGAGCTCAGCGTTCCAAGGGCAAAACGTATTTTAGGGCTAGCATTTGATGACAACCAAGCTCGCTGCCCAGACTTACATAATTACAAAGAGGAGATTCTCATGATTAAATTGGCGTCTGACTTGAAAATAAACTAAATAGACACATTGCGAGATATTTGACTAAATATACAGACATGCCTATATTTCCCCTATAGGAAACAATGGGACGACCTCATAGTTCCATGAGTCATTTTTAATTAACTACCAACAACGTGATCAGGTCTCACATAGCCAATGAAAGTGAAGCAGGCATTGTGATGTAGAACAATAAGCTGGGAATAGAACGTTCGGAAGACGAGTTGTTGCCACGGTGCTCAATAGAACTAATAGGAGCTGGCAGGGTGAAAAATGCACTAAAATAAGGCCAGTTATCTTGTGATTACTTTAAAAGGATGGCAAGCAGCTGGGAAATATGGTCATTTCATGAAACTGGGCTCCACGTCGGATGCAATAAACTAGTTATCAGAAAAAAAACATTGTTTAAAATGTAATGTGTCCTGACCTACCGTTGCAGGCGATAACATTATGTAGTTTAGTCACCAAACCAACATATTTTGTTAATTTAAAATCGGCAGTCGACTTGGTTGTAAGTGTTCCGACAGGAGAAACACTATAGACTCCTGTACCAGACTCCTATAAGACTCCTCTACAGACTCCTATACAAGACTTCTGTATGTATGTCAATTTATTAGGCTCATTTGCAATAACTGTCCTGTCGTCTTAAGACTCATTTGTATTTATGTCAATTGTGTGTGCGGTCATTGCATATACTCAAATGCAACACAGAAGATAGACTGTGCGTAATGTTAATAATAATTTATAACGTAACAACACCAATAATAACAATAATAATAATAGTACATTTGCTATTCCCTTGTTTACAGAGTAGGTGTGCAGCAGTCAAACCAGTGATGCTACTATCCTCATCTACAGTTGTGACACAGACACTCCAGCAAGCATTTAAAAAGGCACTAGGCTACCCTGCCGCCCCAACAAGGCAGCAGAGAGGTGAAGGGTCAGATTCTGACCACCACAGAAGAAGAGAGATCAACGTCTACCTGTCTCTGCCAACCATTCCAGCAGAAGAGATCCACTGGTGTGATGGAGGGGCCCTGCATCAGAGCTGCCTCACCTTGCTTGCCAGGGTTGCCAGGAAGCGTTTGTGCCTCCCAGCAACCAGTGACATCAGAGAGAGAGAGTGTTCAGTGCCCAGCGGGAACATTGTCTCCTCGCAGATCACTACTTTAACCGACAAAATAAATATGCTGACATTTTTACATTTCAATCTCAAGTGAACAAATATGCATACAGGCATGTTAGGCCAACATGGATGTTAGACCAACATACAGGATGTTAGGCCAGCATACAGGATGTTAGACCAACATACAGGATGTTAGACCAGCATACAGGATGTTAGGCCAACATACAGGATGTTAGGCCAGCATACAGGATGTTAGACCAGCATACAGGATGTTAGGCCAGCATACAGGATGTTAGGCCAGCATACAGGATGTTAGACCAGCATACAGGATGTTAGGCCAGCATACAGGATGTTAGGCCAACATACAGGATGTTAGGCCAACATACAGGATGTTAGACCAGCATACAGGATGTTAGACCAGCATACAGGATGTTAGACCAGCATACAGGATGTTAGACCAGCATACAGGATGTTAGACCAGCATACAGAATGTTAGGCCAGCATACAGGATGTTGATCAGCATACAGGATGTTAGGCCAGCATACAGGATGTTAGACCAACATACAGGATGTTAGGCCAGCATACAGGATGTTAGACCAGCATACAGAATGTTAGCCAGCATACAGATGTTAGACCAGCATACAGGATGTTAGGCCAGCATACAGGATGTTAGACCAGCATACAGGATGTTAGACCAGCATACAGGATGTTAGGCCAGCATACAGGATGTTAGACCAGCATACAGGATGTTAGACCAGCATACAGATGTTAGGCCAGCATACAGGATGTTAGACCAACATACAGGATGTTATTCCAGCATACAGGATGTTAGACCAACATACAGGATGTTAGACCAACATACAGGATGTTAGACCAACATACAGGATGTTAGACCAACATACAGGATGTGTTACAGGATGTTAGGCCAGGATGTTAGGCCAGCATACAGGATGTTAGGCCAGCATACAGGATGTTAGACCAGCATACAGGATGTTAGACCAGCATACAGGATGGATGAGACCGGACATACAGTGCTGTTCATACAGATGTGTTTATAGTCAGTGCTTGTATTGGATGTGTTTATATATGGTTGTATTGGATGTGTTTATATATGGTTGTATTGGATGTGTTTATATATGGTTGTATTGGATGTGTTTATATATGATTGTATTGGATGTGTTTATATATGGTTGTATTGGATGTGTTTATATGTGGTTGTATTGGATGTGTTTACATATGGTTGTATTGATGTGTTTATATATGGTTGTATTGGATGTGTTTATATATGGTTGTATTGGATGTGTTTATATATGGTTGTATTGATGTGTTTATATATGGTTGTATTGGATGTGTTTATATATGGTTGTATTGGATGTGTTTATATATGGTTGTACTGGGATGTGTTTATATATGGTTGTATTGGATGTGTTTATATATGGTTGTATTGGATGTGTTTATATATGGTTGTATTGGATGTGTTTATATATGGTTGTATTGGATGTGTTTATATATGGTTGTATTGGATGTGTTTATATATGGTTGTATTGGATGTGTTTATATATGGTTGTATTGTCTGCCAACACAAAGTGCATAATGCCACTAATTGTAATTGTTGCTTGTTGGTTTTTAATATAAAACTTGGTGAAATGATTTCAGTGTATCAGTACTTTTAAAAAACATTTCCAGCTGATAACCATTATAATACTGATAACCATGATAATACTGATAACCATGATACTACCTATAACCGTGGTAATACTGATAACCATGATAATACTGATAACCATGATAATACTGATAACCATGATACTACCTATAACTGTGGTAATACTGATAACCATGATAATACTGATAACAGCGATAATATTAAAAACCGTGATAATACTGAAAACCATGACACTACCTATAACCGTGGTAATACTGGTAACCGTGATAATACTGATAACCATGGTAACCGTGGTAATACTGATAACCGTGATAATACTGATAACCGTGATAATACTGATAGCCATGATACCACCTATAACCGTGGTAATACCGATAGCCGTGATGTTACAGATAACCGCGACAATAACGATAACCGTGATGTTACAGATACCCGTGATAATACTGATACCCGTGATAATACTGATAACCGTGATAATACTAATACCCATGATAATACTATACCCATTGATAATACTGATAACCATGATAATACTGATAACCGTGATAATACTGATAACCGTGATAATACTGATACCCGTGATAATACTGATAACCGTGATAATACTGATAACCATGATAATACTGATAACCGTGATAATACTGATACCCGTGATAATACTGATAACCGTGATAATACTGATAACCGTGATAATACTGATAACCGTGATAATACTGATAACCGTGATAATACTGATAACCGTGATAATACTGATACCCATGATAATACTGATAACCGTGATAATACTGATACCCGTGATAATACTGATAACCGTGATAATACTGATAACCGTGATGTTACAGATAACCGCACAATACCGATAACCGTGATGTTACAGATACCCATGATAATACTGATACCCATGATAATACTGATAACCGTGATAATACTAATACCCATGATAATACTAATACCCGTGATAATACTGATACCCGTGATAATACTGATAACCGTGATAATACTGATATCTGTGGTAATACTGATAACCGTGATAATACTGATAACCGTGATAATACTGATACCCGTGATAATACTGATAACCGTGGTAATACTGATAACTGTGATAATACTGATAACCGTGATAATACTGATACCCATGATAATACTGATAACCGTGATAATACTGATAACTGGGGTAATACTGATAAATCGTGATAATACTGATAACCGTGATAATACTGATAACCGTGGTAATACTGATAACTGTGGTAATACCGATAACCGTGATAATACTGATAACCGTGATAATACTGATACCCATGATAATACTGATAACCGTGATAATACTGATAACCGTGATAATACTGATAACCATTGATAATACTGATAACCGTGATAATACTGATAACCGTGATAATACGGATAACCGTGATAATACTGATACCCATGATAATACTGATAACCGTGATAATACCGATAACCGTGGTAATACCGATAACCGTGGTAATACTGAGTGCTGTGGTAATACCGATAACCGTGATAATACTGATAACCGTGGTAATACTGATAACCGTGATAATACTGATAACCGTGGTAATACTGATAACCGTGATAATACCTATAAAATAGTTTTATTACAGACTTACATACTCCTCAGTTTCATCTGCTGATCTCAACCGTCCCGCAGGTCAATAAGCTGGATGTGGACCTGGGCTGGCGTGGTTACACGTGGTCAGCAGTTGTGAAGCCGGTTGGAAGTGCTGCCAAATTCTCTAAAAACGACATTGGAGAAATTAACATTCAAATACTGCATCTGGCAACAGCTCTGGTGGATATTCCTGCAGTAAACGTACCAATTGCATGCCCCCTTAAAACTTGAGACATCTGTGGCATTGTGTTATGTGAGAAAACTGCACATTTAGAGTGGCCTTTTATTGTCCCCAGCACAAGGTGCACCTGTGTAATGATTGTGTCGGCCCCTCCCTGCTCTGTCTACTGGGTTTTGCTGAGCTTACTTCCTGCAGGAGATTGATAGGTGGAGTAGGAGAGATGGGCGGAGCTGGGAGGTGGTCAGTGCTGATAGGGCACGCCTGTAGCTCAGCTGTGGCATAAAGCCACCGTTACCCCATTCAGCAAGAGATTCCTCTCCCATGCATATCTTATTGATGTTTCCTTGTGACTTTGGCAGTTGACACCTAATTTATTGACCTTCATGCCTCATCTGATTATTGTTGTGAGTGTTGACTTTATTTATGGGATGAATTCATGTGTTGTTTCCCCATTACAATGTTTGTAAAATGCTGTTTAATCATCTCGATATGCCACACCTGTCACCTGTAAAGATGAAAAATGCTGTTTAAAAGCAGCTCTTCGATTTATGCCAACCTGTCAGGTGGATGGATTATCTTGGCAAAAGGAGAAATGCTCACGAACAGGCATGTAAACAAATGTGTGCACAACATTGAAGAGAAATAAGACTGTTTGTGCGTATGAAAACATTTCTGTAATCTTTTATTTCAGCTCATGAAACATGGGACCGACACTTTTTCATGTTGTGTTTATATATTTCCTCAGTAAAATTCAAACACTGAAAAACTTAAACTGTTAAAGATCTTCGATATCATGATATCCCCCCCACCCCTGGTCGACTTTAACCCCTTTTTTAAATGTCATTTCAGTCACTGTGTTGAACTTTGTGAATCAAAAATGAACGTGACCATCACAGAAAAATATGGATCTGTAGGAACCAGTACCAGGCAGAGTCCCAAATGGTGCCCTATTGCCTATACAGTGCACTGCTCTATAGGGCTGAGCATAGGACCCCATAAGGGCTGAGCATAGGACCCCATACGAGATGTAGGCACTGCTCTATAGGGCTGAGCATAGGACCCCATAAGGGCTGAGCATAGGACCCCATACGAGATGTATGTACCTTTCTGCATCCTTTGACTCTCTATGTCCCCTATCCTCCAGGCCGGCTCGGTCCTCCCCTCCGCTCCGTGGCTCGACGACTCATTGCGAGCTCACAGAACAGGGCTCCGGGCAGCCGAGCGGAAATGGAGGAAAACTCGCCTCCCTGCGGACCTGGCATCCTTTCACTCCCTCCTCTCTACATTTTCATCCTCTGTCTCTGCTGCTAAAGCCACTTTCTACCATTCTAAATTCCAAGCATCTGCCTCTAACCCTAGGAAGCTCTTTGCCACCTTCTCCTCCCTCCTGAATCCTCCCCCTCCTCCCTCTCTGCAGATGACTTCGTCAACCATTTTGAAAAGAAGGTTGACGACATCCGATCCTCGTTTGCTAAGTCAAACGACACCGCTGGTTCTGCTCACACTGCACTACCCTATGCTCTGACCTCTTTCTCCCCTCTCTCTCCAGATGAAATCTCGCGTCTTGTGACGGCCGGCCGCCCAACAACCTGCCCGCTTGACCCTATCCCCTCCTCTCTTCTCCAGACCATTTCCGGAGACCTTCTCCCTTACCTCACCTCGCTCATCAACTCATCCCTGACCGCTGGCTACGTCCCTTCCGTCTTCAAGAGAGCGAGAGTTGCACCCCTTCTGAAAAAAACCTACACTCGATCCCTCCGATGTCAACAACTACAGACCAGTATCCCTTCTCTCTTTTCTCTCCAAAACTCTTGAGCGTGCCGTCCTTGGCCAGCTCTACCGCTATCTCTCTCAGAATGACCTTCTTGATCCTAATCAGTCAGGTTTCAAGACTAGTCATTCAACTGAGACTGCTCTTCTCTGTATCACGGAGGCGCTCCGCACTGCTAAAGCTAACTCTCTCTCCTCTGCTCTCATCCTTCTAGACCTATCGGCTGCCTTCGATACTGTGAACCATCAGATCCTCCTCTCCACCCTCTCCGAGTTGGGCATCTCCGGCGGGCCCACGCTTGTTGCGTCCCTACCTGACAGGTCGCTCCTACCAGGTGGCGTGGCGAGATCTGTCTCCTCACCACGCGCTCTCACCACTGGTGTCCCCCGGGGCTCTGTTCTAGGCCCTCTCTTATTCTCGCTATACACAAAGTCACTTGGCTCTGTCATAACCTCACATGGTCTCTCCTATCATTGCTATGCAGACGACACACAATTAATCTTCTCCTTTCCCCCTTCTGATGACCAGGTGGCGAATCGCATCTCTGCATGTCTGGCAGACATATCAGTGTGGATGACGGATCACCACCTCAAGCTGAACCTCAGCAAGACGGAGCTCCTCTTCCTCCCGGGGAAAGGACTGCCCGTTCCATGATCTCGCCATCACGGTTGACAACTCCATTGTGTCCTCCTCCAAGAGCGCTAAGAACCTTGGCGTGATCCTGGACAACACCCTGTCGTTCTCAACTAACATCAAGGCGGTGTCCCGTTCCTGTAGGTTCATGCTCTACAACATCCGCAGAGTACGACCCTGACTCACACAGGAAGCGGCGCAGGTCCTAATCCAGGCACTTGTCATCTCCCGTCTTGATTACTGCAACTCGCTGTTGGCTGGGCTCCTGCCTGTGCCATTAAACCCCTACAACTCATCCAGAACGCCGCAGCCCGTCTGGTGTTCAACCTTCCCAAGTTCTCTCACGTCACCCCGCTCCTCCGCTCTCCACTGGCTTCAGTTGAAGCTCGCATCCGCTACAAGACCATGGTGCTTGCCTACGGAGCTGTGAGGGGGAACGGCACCTCAGTACCTCCAGGCTCTGATCAGGCCCTACACCCAAACAAGGGCACTGCGTTCATCCACCTCTGGCCTGCTCGCCTCCCTACCACTGAGGAAGTACAGTTCCCGCTCAGCCCAGTCAAAACTGTTCGCTGCTCTGGCCCCCAATGGTGGAACAAACTCCCTCACGACGCCAGTACAGGGGAGTCAATCACCACCTTCCGGAGACACCTGAAACCCCACCTCTTCAAGGAATACCTAGGATAGGGTAAGTAATCCTTCTCACCCCCTAAAAGATTTAGATGCACTATTGTAAAGTGGCTGTTCCACTGGATGTCATAAGGTGTATGCACCAATTTGTAAGTCGCTCTGGACAAGAGCGTCTGCTAAATGACTTAAATGTTAATGTTAAATGTAGGCACTGCTCTATAGGGCTGAGCATAGGACCCCATAAGGGCTGAGCATAGGACCCCATACGAGATGTAGGCACTGCTCTATAGGGCTGAGCATAGGACCCCATAAGGGCTGAGCATAGGACCCCATAAGGGATACAGACACTGCTCTATAGGGCTGAGAATAGGACCCCATAAGGGATACAGACACTGCTCTATAGGGCTGAGCATAGGACCCCATAAGGGCTGAGCATAGGACCCCATAAGGGATGCAGACACTGCTCTATAGGGCTGAGCATAGGACCCCATAAGGGATACAGACACTGCTCTATAGGGCTGAGCATAGGACCCCATAAGGGATACAGACACTGCTCTATAGGGCTGAGCATAGGACCCCATAAGGGCTGAGCATAGGACCCCATAAGGGATACAGACACTGCTCTATAGGGCTGAGCATAGGACCCCATAAGGGATACAGACACTGCTCTATAGGGCTGAGCATAGGACCCCATAAGGGATACAGACACTGCTCTATAGGGCTGAGCATAGGACCCCATAAGGGATGCAGACACTGCTCTATAGGGCTGAGCATAGGACCCCATAAGGGATGTAGACACTGCTCTATAGGGCTGAGCATAGGACCCCATAAGGGATACAGACACTGCTCTATAGGGCTGAGCATAGGACCCCATAAGGGATGCAGACACTGCTCTATAGGGCTGAGCATAGGACCCCATAAGGGATGCAGACACTGCTCTATAGGGCTGAGCATAGGACCCCATAAGGGATGCAGACACTATTAAAGCTGAGTGATATATATTTTATACAGCTGATCAAATAAACGGAAGGTCTTACTAACTTAGGCCCATTGTTCCTCTGGGAGCATCGACCCTCTCTCCATCTCATTCTGTTCTGGGCGGTCTTCTCCAGCTCCTTCCACCCCATGCCGGTTCTCCTTGTGTTTCTCCAGCTCCTTCCACCCCATGCCGGTTCTCCTTGTGTTTCTCTAGCTCGTTCCACCCCATGCCGGTTCTCCTTGTGTTTCTCCAGCTCGTTCCACCCCATGCCGGTTCTCCTTGTGTTTCTCCAGCTCCTTCCACCCCATGCCGGTTCTCCTTGTGTTTCTCCAGCTCCTTCCACCCCATGCCGGTTCTCCTTGTGTTTCTCCAGCTCCTTCCACCCCATGCCGGTTCTCCTTGTGTTTCTCCAGCTCCTTCCACCCCATGCCGGTTCTCCTTGTGTTTCTCCAGCTCGTTCCACCCCATGCCGGTTCTCCTTGTGTTTCTCCAGCTCCTTCCACCCCATGCCGGTTCTCCTTGTGTTTCTCCAGCTCCTTCCACCCCATGCCGGTTCTCCTTGTGTTTCTCTAGCTCGTTCCACCCCATGCCGGTTCTCCTTGTGTTTCTCCAGCTCATTCCACCCCATGCCGGTTCTCCTTGTGTTTCTCCAGCTCCTTCCACCCCATGCCGGTTCTCCTTGTGTTTCTCCAGCTCGTTCCACCCCATGCCGGTTCTCCTTGTGTTTCTCCAGCTCCTTCCACCCCATGCCGGTTCTCCTTGTGTTTCTCCAGCTCCTTCCACCCCATGCCGGTTCTCCTTGTGTTTCTCTAGCTCCTTCCACCCCATGCCGGTTCTCCTTGTGTTTCTCCAGCTCATTCCACCCCATGCCGGTTCTCCTTGTGTTTCTCCAGCTCCTTCCACCCCATGCCGGTTCTCCTTGTGTTTCTCCAGCTCCTTCCACCCCATGCCGGTTCTCCTTGTGTTTCTCCAGCTCCTTCCACCCCATGCCGGTTCTCCTTGTGTTTCTCCAGCTCCTTCCACTCCATGCCGGTTCTCCTTGTGTTTCTCCAGCTCCTTCCACTCCATGCCGGTTCTCCTTGTGTTTCTCTAGCTCCTTCCACTCCATGCCGGTTCTCCTTGTGTTTCTCCAGCTCCTTCCACCCCATGCCGGTTCTCCTTGTGTTTCTCCAGCTCCTTCCACCCCATGCCGGTTCTCCTTGTGTTTCTCCAGCTCCTTCCACCCCATGCCGGTTCTCCTTGTGTTTCTCCAGCTCGTTCCACCCCATGCCGGTTCTCCTTGTGTTTCTCCAGCTCCTTCCACCCCATGCCGGTTCTCCTTGTGTTTCTCCAGATCCTTCCACCCCATGCCTATTCTCCTTGTGTTTCTCCAGCTCATTCCACCCCATGCCGGTTCTCCTTGTGTTTCTCCAGCTCCTTCCACCCCATGCCGGTTCTCCTTGTGTTTCTCCAGCTCCTTCCACCCCATGCCGGTTCTCCTTGTGTTTCTCCAGCTCGTTCCACCCCATGCCGGTTCTCCTTGTGTTTCTCCAGCTCCTTCCACTCCATGCCGGTTCTCCTTGTGTTTCTCCAGCTCCTTCCACTCTATGCCGGTTCTCCTTGTGTTTCTCTAGCTCGTTCCACCCCATGCCGGTTCTCCTTGTGTTTCTCCAGCTCCTTCCACCCCATGCCGGTTCTCCTTGTGTTTCTCCAGCTCCTTCCACCCCATGCCGGTTCTCCTTGTGTTTCTCCAGCTCCTTCCACCCCATGCCGGTTCTCCTTGTGTTTCTCTAGCTCCTTCCACCCCATGCCGGTTCTCCTTGTGTTTCTCCAGCTCGTTCCACCCCATGCCGGTTCTCCTTGTGTTTCTCCAGCTCCTTCCACCCTATGCCGGTTCTCCTTGTGTTTCTCCAGATCCTTCCACCCCATGCCTATTCTCCTTGTGTTTCTCTAGCTCGTTCCACCCCATGCCGGTTCTCCTTGTGTTTCTCCAGCTCCTTCCACCCCATGCCGGTTCTTCTTGTGTTTCTCTAACTCCTTCCACCCCATGCCGGTTCTCCTTGTGTTTCTCTAGCTCGTTCCACCCCATGCCGGTTCTCCTTGTGTTTCTCCAGCTCGTTCCACCCCATGCCTATTCTCCTTGTGTTTCTCTAGCTCGTTCCACCCCATGCCGGTTCTCCTTGTGTTTCTCTAGCTCGTTCCACCCCATGCCGGTTCTCCTTGTGTTTCTCTAGCTCGTTCCACCCCATGCCGGTTCTCCTTGTGTTTCTCCAGCTCGTTCCACCCCATGCCGGTTCTCCTTGTGTTTCTCCAGCTCCTTCCACCCATGCCGGTTCTCCTTGTGTTTCTCTAGCTCGTTCCACCCCATGCCGGTTCTCCTTGTGTTTCTCTAGCTCGTTCCACCCCATGCCGGTTCTCCTTGTGTTTCTCTAGCTCGTTCCACCCCATGCCGGTTCTCCTTGTGTTTCTCTAGCTCGTTCCACCCCATGCCGGTTCTCCTTGTGTTTCTCTAGCTCGTTCCACCCCATGCCGGTTCTCCTTGTGTTTCTCTAGCTCGTTCCACCCCATGCCGGTTCTCCTTGTGTTTCTCTAACTCGTTCCACCCCATGCCGGTTCTCCTTGTGTTTCTCTAGCTCGTTCCACCCCATGCCGGTTCTCCTTGTGTTTCTCTAACTCGTTCCACCCCATGCCGGTTCTCCTTGTGTTTCTCTAGCTCGTTCCACCCCATGCCGGTTCTCCTTGTGTTTCTCTAGCTCGTTCCACCCCATGCCGGTTCTCCTTGTGTTTCTCTAGCTCGTTCCACCCCATGCCGGTTCTCCTTGTGTTTCTCCAGCTCGTTCCACCCCATGCCGGTTCTCCTTGTGTTTCTCTAGCTCGTTCCACCCCATGCCGGTTCTCCTTGTGTTTCTCCAGCGGTCCTCTTTTACTCTTACTGTCATACACAGTCAATGTACAGTAAAGTCTAAATTCTGAATGGTTTCAGATTATCAACCCCACAAAATGTGTTACATTAATGAACGACAGACTACGATGAGAAACGTCATTACTCTCCTTTCAGCTTGGGCAATGCAGCGCTTGCCTGTGTTAATGACATTTCTATTTTGTCCTATCAACATAGCGATGTGTCATCTTTCCCTGGCATAATCAGGCAAACTCAGCCACGTGCACCAGCAACACTCAATCTGGTCACTATATTTGACTGAACAATGTATACCGGCACAACATTTGCAGGGGTAAGGCTATAATGACAAACAATTCTATTATTTGGGGTTGGTTTGTTTTGTGGAGGCTCATTTCAAAGTCCTGAAAAAACAGGTTTTGAGATGAGTGTTTGCATCAGAGCAGAAACAGCAGTATTTCACGGTGCACTGTACACACTCAGATCCAATACTAAAGAAGAAGATGGTGAATTGTACTGTATAGACCCACAGTACAAATACTTATTACACTCCTACACAAGAGATCCTCCCTATTTACACTCAATATACATCATATTTCATACTCCTCCTTACATAAGAGACATATTTTGCCTGTCCCCAACCCATAATGTCCCTGTCCAGCTCCCTTCTCCAATCCATAATGTCCCTGTCCAGCTCCCTTCCCCAACCCATAATGTCCCTGTCCAGCTCTCTTCTCCAATCCATAATGTCCCTGTCCAGCTCCCTTCTCCAACCCATAATGTCCCTGTCCAGCTCTCTTCTCCAATCCATAATGTCCCTGTCTAGCTTCTTTCTCCAATCCATAATGTCCCTGTCCAGCTCTCTTCTCCAACCCATAATGTCCCTGTCTAGCTCCCTTCTCCAATCCATAATGTCCCTGTCTAGCTTCTTTCTCCAATCCATAATGTCCCTGTCCAGCTCTCTTCTCCAACCCATAATGTCCCTGTCTAGCTTCTTTCTCCAATCCATAATGTCCCTGTCCAGCTCTCTTCTCCAACCCATAATGTCCCTGTCCAGCTCTCTTCTCCAACCCATAATGTCCCTGTCTAGCTTCTTTCTCCAATCCATAATGTCCCTGTCCAGCTCTCTTCTCCAACCCATAATGTCCCTGTCTAGCTTCTTTCTCCAATCCATAATGTCCCTGTCCAGCTCTCTTCTCCAACCCATAATGTCCCTGTCCAGCTCTCTTCTCCAACCCATAATGTCCCTGTCTAGCTCTCTTCTCCAACCCATAATGTCCCTGTCCAGCTCTCTTCTCCAACCCATAATGTCCCTGTCCAGCTCTCTTCTCCCACCCATAATGTCCCTGTCCAGCTCTCTTCTCCAACCCATAATGTCCCTGCCCAGCTCTCTTCTCCCACCCATAATGTCCCTGTCCAGCTCTCTTCTCCAATCCATAATGTCCCTGTCCAGCTCTCTTCTCCAACCCATAATGTCCCTGTCTAGCTTCTTTCTCCAATCCATAATGTCCCTGTCCAGCTCTCTTCTCCAACCCATAATGTCCCTGTCCAGCTCTCTTCTCCAACCCATAATGTCCCTGTCCATCTCTCTTCTCCAACCCATAATGTCCCTGTCCAGCTCTCTTCTCCAACCCATAATGTCCCTGTCCAGCTCTCTTCTCCAACCCATAATGTCCCTGTCCAGCTCTCTTCTCCCACCCATAATGTCCCTGTCCAGCTCTCTTCTCCAACCCATAATGTCCCTGTCCAACTCTCTTCTCCAACCCATAATGTCCCTGTCCATCTCTCTTCTCCAACCCATAATGTCCCTGTCCAGCTCTCTTCTCCAACCCATAATGTCCCTGTCCAGCTCTCTTCTCCAACCCATAATGTCCCTGTCCATCTCTCTTCTCCAACCCATAATGTCCCTGTCCAGCTCTCTTCTCCAACCATTCATGTCCCTGTCCAGCTCTCTTCTCCAACCCATAATGTCCCTGTCTAGCTCTCTGCTATGTATTCCCTGTACTCTACTCTGATTACAACCATACTGTACATCCGTATGGCACACTGTCAAGTAACTAACTGTAATTCCAGCAATTTTGTGAGATGTCTTGCAAGGAGTTGTAAACCAGACACAGAGAACAGAAGTGGTTTTAGGAGGTGTACACAACCTGTTGTAAACCAAACAGAGAGAAGAGAAGTGGTTTTAGGAGATGTACACAACCTCTTGTAAACCAGACAGAGAGAAGAGAAGTGGTTTTAGGAGGTGTACACAACCTGTTGTAAACCAGACAGAGAGAAGAGAAGTGGTTTTAGGAGGTGAACACAACCTGTTGTAAACCAGACAGAGAGAAGAGAAGTGGTTTTAGGAGGTGAACACAACACAACCTGTTGTAAACCAGACAGAGAGAAGAGAAGTGGTTTTAGGAGATGTACACAACCTGTTGTAAACCAGACAGAGAGAACAGATGTGGTTTTAGGAGGTGAACACAACCTGTTGTAAATTACAAACGTTGGATAAAAGTGAGAGCAGTCTTTTAGTTCACATTGGTCGACTGTAACGCACTAATCTATAACTCTTCCTTTCCAGAGTTCCAGGCTTCTGATTATCAACCAGAAACAACAACAAGAAACAAGTGACATATTTTATACAAACACACACACACACACACACACACAACACACACACACACACACACACACACACACACACACACACACACACACACACACACACACACACACACACACACACCTTCCTTTGTCCCTGCAAACACCTCCGTCTCCAGAGAAACACCCACCACAAACAGCCTGTTGTCACAGCCATTGTTTTTTCCAACACTTCACTTTTAGTAAATAGGCAATAGGCAGCTTTTTTTTTCACTCGTGTTGTGCCATCTCTTAGATTGGTTGTGTCTGCCACGTTTACAAGTCCCAATGTAGCAATGTCTTGTAATGTTGGTTCAGGATAAAGATACTGTCTACGCATCATGTACAAAAAACAAAGATAGTCACCACTGAATAGATGACTGAATAATAGATGATGATGTGACAATATGTTGTTGGCGGTTATTGATCAACACAGAGTAAGACAATGCAGGCACTAGTACTTTGGAAGTGTAACGAATCTCTTCTTCGTCTGCGGAAGAGTAGTCAAGATCGGACAAAAGAACAAGAGAATACATGAAAACCGAAACAGTCCCCGTATGGTGCAAACACTGAAATGGAAAAATAATCACCCACAACTCAAAATGGGAAAACTAAGTATGGCTCTCAATCAGGGACAACGATAGACAGCTGCCTCTGATTGAGAACCATACCAGGCCAAACACATAGAAACAGAAAACCTAGACCTGCAACATAGAATACCCACCCACGTCACACCCTGACCAAACTATAAATAGAAACATACATGGCATACAAAGCTGATCTACGGTCAGGGCGTGACAGGAAGAGCTTAAACATTCCACAAGCTGTATTCTTGTGAGCAAACACAACCCGGAACACATCTGAACCGATTTGGATGTTGAACAGAAATCAAAACAACTTATAACCATTTAAAAGTCCTGGCGGATCCTGGCTGACTGGCGACTATTTGCAGACTGGCGGCTCTGGCGGCTCCTTGCAGACTGGCAGCTCTTTGTAGACTGGAGGCTCTGGCGGCTCCTTGCAGACCTGTACCCCTGTATATAGCCTCCACATTGACTCTGTACCGGTACCCCCTGTATATAGCCTCCACATTGACTCTGTACCAGTACCCCTGTATATAGCCTCCACATTGACTCTGTACTGGTACCCCCTGTATATAGCCTCCACATTGACTCTGTACTGGTACCCCTGTATATAGCCTCCACATTGACTCTGTACTGGTACCCCTGTATAAAGCCTCCACATTGACTCTGTACCTGTACCCCTGTATATAGCCTCCACATTGACTCTGTACTGGTACCCCTGTATAAAGCCTCCTACATTGACTTGTATTCAGCATTTCACTGTAAGGTCTACTACACCTGTTGTATTCAGCATTTCACTGTATATAGTCTACTACACCTGTTCTATTCAGCATTTCACTGTAAGATCTACTACACCTGTTGTATTCAGCATTTCACTGCAAGGTCTACTACACCTGTTGTATTCAGCATTTCACTGTAAGGTCTACTACACCTGTTGTATTCAGCATTTCACTGTGAGGTCTACTACACCTGTTGTATTCAGCATTTCACTGTAAGGTCTACTACACCTGTTGTATTCAGCATTTCACTGTAAGGTCTACCTACACCTGTTGTATTCAGCATTTCACTGTGAGGTCTACTACACCTGTTGTATTCAGCATTTCACTGTAAGGTCTACTACACCTGTTGTATTCAGCATTTCACTGTAAGGTCTACCTACACCTGTTGTATTCAGCATTTCACTGTAAGGTCTACCTACACCTGTTGTATTCAGCATTTCACTGTAAGGTCTACCTACACCTGTTGTATTCAGCATTTCACTGTAAGGTCTACCTACACCTGTTGTATTCAGCATTTCACTGTAAGGTCTACTACACCTGTTGTATTCAGCACATGTGACAAATAACATTTGATTTAGTTTTAAGACCACCACTAACAGATGCCACTTTGAAACCACGGGAGACTGAAGTACTAACACTAATTGCTAATTGCCTAGAAGAGGTGAAGATCACACCTCCCTGCACTAATTGCTGATTGCCTAGGAGAGGTGAAACCACTCCCCCTCCAATACACCCACTAATTACCAACACATGTCACAAATTGCCCCGCCCCTTGATCTTGGTTGATGTGTCAACAACTGCCTGCAAGTTATGATCAGTCAGCTGTTCACACACCAAGTAGACCACTGGGAAGACAGGCAGCACTTAAAGTAGATGGACCAAGCTATCATAAAGACAGGACTAGACCACAACAGATACAGACATCACTTCTGGAGATACCAGGAGTCCTCTAGCTATAGAATGAAGCACTATTGTTGCGTTGTCCCTGAGTGAGCATCAAACATAATGTTTTCTCCTTAAATGCAAGTATATTTCCGAGCAATTTCAATGTATATTCATTGTTGCATTGTCAGAGATCCAACAAAATGTATGTGATTGTAAAGGGGTGTTTTATCCTCTTTTGAAAAATAAATCTCTTCAAAGTTGAAATAAATAGACTTGGGGAGGATATGAAAGCCAGTTGTGGTTTGAATTAGCCTAAATTGAGATGGGAACAGAACTGAGAGGTGGAGAGCGAGAGAGAGTGAGAATTCCACAGCCCACATTGAGTTAGTGAGTTCACAGAGGAAAGCTTCTCTCACATTCATCTGAAACACAAAGGCGTAGAGAGGGAGGCCTCTGTCGGAGCTGCTGTTATGAGATATGTTTGTTTGGTAAAACGCATTAACATCTTGGCACCATTTTAGTTCTGTTTCTCTCCCTCTCTCCTTCTGCCTTTAAAAAAAAAAGACCAAGTGACAGACCAGGAAATATCTAATTACAACATGATGTGGAGGTCTGAGCTGAGTCCGGGATTACTGTAGACTGACTGGGGGTATGAGCTGAGTCAGGGATTACTGTAGACTGACTGGGGGTATGAGCTGAGTCAGGGATTACTGTAGACTGACTGGGGGTATGAGCTGAGTCGGGGATTACTGTAGACTGAGCTGAATCAGTGATTACTGTAGACTGGCTGAAGGTCTGATCTGAGTCAGGGATTACTGTAGACTGACTGGGGGTATGAGCTGAGTCAGGGACTGACTGGGGTACACTGAGCTGAGTCAGGGATTACTGTAGACTGACTGGGGGTCTGAGCTGAGTCAGGGATTACTGTAGACTGAAGGTCTGAATCAGGGATTACTGTAGACTGGCTGAAGGTCTGATCTGAGTCAGGGATTACTGTAGACTGACTGGGGGTATGAGCTGAGTCAGGGATTACTGTAGACTGATCTGAATCAGTGATTACTGTAGACTGGCTGAAGGTCTGATCTGAGTCAGGGATTACTGTAGACTGACTGGGGGTATGAGCTGAGTCAGGGATTACTGTAGACTGATCTGAATCAGTGATTACTGTAGACTGGCTGAAGGTCTGATCTGAGTCAGGGATTACTGTAGACTGGCTGAAGGTTTGATCTGAGTCAGGGATTACTGTAGACTGACTGGGGGTATGAGCTGAGTCAGGGATTACTGTACACTGATCTGAATCAGGGATTACTGTAGACTGGCTGAAGGTCTGATCTGAGTCAGGGATTACTGTAGACTGACTGGGGGTATGAGCTGAGTCAGGGATTACTGTACACTGATCTGAATCAGGGATTACTGTAGACTGGCTGAAGGTCTGATCTGAGTCAGGGATTACTGTAGACTGGCTGAAGGTCTGATCTGAGTCAGGGATTACTGTAGACTGACTGGGGGTATGAGCTGAGTCAGGGATTACTGTAGACTGGCTGAAGGTCTGATCTGAGTCAGGGATTACTGTAGACTGGCTGAAGGTCTGATCTGAGTCAGGGATTACTGTAGACTGGCTGAAGGTCTGATCTGAGTCAGGGATTACTGTAGACTGGCTGAAGGTCTGATCTGAGTCAGGGATTACTGTAGACTGACTGGGGTATGAGCTGAGTCAGGGATTACTGTACACTGATCTGAATCAGGGATTACTGTAGACTGGCTGAAGGTCTGATCTGAGTCAGGGATTATTACTGTAGACTGACTGGGGGTATGAGCTGAGTCAGGGATTACTGTGACTGACTGGGGGTATGAGCTGAGTCAGGGATTACTGTAGACTGGCTGAAGGTCTGATCTGAGTCAGGGATTACTGTAGACTGGCTGAAGGTCTGATCTGAGTCAGGGATTACTGTAGACTGGCTGAAGGTCTGATCTGAGACAGGGATTACTGTAGACTGGCTGAAGGTCTGATCTGAGTCAGGGATTACTGTAGACTGACTGGGGGTCTGAGTCAGGGATTACTGTACACAGATCTGAATCAGGGATTACTGTAGACTGGCTGAAGGTCTGATCTGAGTCAGGGATTACTGTAGACTGACTGGGGGTATGAGCTGAGTCAGGGATTACTGTAGACTGATCTGAATCAGGGATTACTGTAGACTGGCTGAAGGTCTGATCTGAGTCAGGGATTACTGTAGACTGGCTGAAGGTCTGATCTGAGTCAGGGATTACTGTAGACTGACTGGGGGTATGAGCTGAGTCAGGGATTACTGTAGACTGGCTGAAGGTCTGATCTGAGTCAGGGATTACTGTAGACTGGCTGGAGGTCTGAGCTGAGTCAGGGATTACTGTAGACTGACTGGGGGTATGAGCTGAGTCAGGGATTACTGTAGACTGACTGGGGGTATGAGCTGAGTCAGGGATTACTGTAGACTGACTGGGGGTCTGAGCTGAATCAGGGATTACTGTAGACTGACCACTGACAGTCATAGGGTTACATGCATCTGAAACGTCACCCTATTCCTATATAGTGCACCATTTTAGACCAGAGCCCTATTCCCACATATAGTGCACCATTTTAGACCAGAGTCCTATTCCCTATATAGTGCACCATTTTAGACCAGAGCCCTATTCCCTATATAGTGCACCATTTTAGACCAGAGCCCTATTCCCTATATAGTGCACCATTTCAGACCAGAGCCCTATTCCCTATATAGTGCACCATTTTAGACCAGAGCCCTATTCCCTTTATAGTGCACTATTTTAGACCAGAGTCCTATTCCCTATATAGTGCACTATTTTAGACCAGAGCCCTATTCCCTATATAGTGCACTATTTCAGACCAGAGCCCTGTTCCCTATATAGTGCACCATTTTAGACCAAAGCCCTATTCCCTATATAGTGCACCATTTCAGACCAAAGCCCTATTCCCTATATAGTGCACCATTTCAGACCAGAGCTCTATAGGGAATAGGTTGCCATTTGGGACGGAGACAAAGTCACATCATTGGTTCTCTTCCCCTGGGGGAAGATGATGACCCAGATATTCCTGTCAGACATTTTATGATTGTCTCACACGCCCCGTGTGGCACCGCGCAATAAGGCACCACAGAAGAAGAGACACTTCCTCTCACTCAGATAGTGGAGGTAAAGCAGCTGGTTACAGGTTACGCCTGCCTTGTGTGGCACCACACATTAAGGCACCACAGAAGAAGAGCCACTTCCTCTCACTCAGATAGTGGAGGTGAAGCAGCTGGTTACAGGTTACGCCTGCCCTGTGTGGCACCACACAATAAGGCACCACAGAAGAAGAGCCACTTCCTCTCACTCAGATAGAGGAGGTAAAGCAGCTGGTTACAGGTTACGCCTGCCTTGTGTGGCACCACACAATAAGGCACCACAGAAGAAGAGCCACTTCCTCTCACTCAGATAGTGGAGGTAAAGCAGCTGGTTACAGGTTACGCCTGCCCTGTGTGGCACCACACAATAAGGCACCACAGAAGAAGAGCCACTTCCTCTCACTCAGATAGTGGAGGTAAAGCAGCTGGTTACAGGTTACGCCTGCCCTGTGTGGCACCACACAATAAGGCACCACAGAAGAAGAGCCACTTCCTCTCACTCAGATAGAGGAGGTAAAGCAGCTGGTTACAGGTTACGCCTGCCCTGTGTGGCACCACACAATAAGGCACCACAGAAGAAGAGCCACTTCCTCTCACTCAGATAGTGGAGGTGAAGCAGCTGGTTACAGGTTACGCCTGCCCTGTGTGGCACCACACAATAAGGCACCACAGAAGAAGAGCCACTTCCTCTCACTCAGATAGTGGAGGTAAAGCAGCTGGTTACAGGTTACGCCTGCCTTCGCCTCATATGGATACGAGGGGGAAACTTTTTGAATTGCTTCACTTTTCTGCCTTTGATCATCTAGATTTCCTGTTTTCAGATTGCATGCAAGATCAAATCCCCGAGCTGACAAGGTACAAAGCTGTGGTTCAGCCCCTGAACAAGGCAGTTAACTCACTGTTCCCAGGTTACGCCTGCTGTCATTAAAAATAAGAATTTGTTCTAAACTGACTTATCTACTTAAATAAAGGTCAAATATTTAAAAAATATCCACAATGGCACTCTGTTCACTACATTTGACCAGGGCCCATCATATTCCCTACATATGAGCACTACATTGACCAGGGCCCATCATATTCCCTACATAAGAGCACTACATTGACCAGAGCCCATCATATTCCCTACCTAAGAGCACTACATTTGACCAGGGCCCATTATATTCCCTACATAAGAGCACTACATTGACCAGGGCCCATCATATTCCCTACCTAAGAGCACTACATTTGACCAGGGCCCAACATAAGAGCACTACATTTGACCAGGGCCCAACATATTCCCTACATAAGAGCACTACATTTGACCAGGGCCCATCATATTCCCTACATAAGAGTACGACATTTGACCAGGGCCCAACATAATCCCTACATAAGAGCACTACATTTGACCAGGGCCCAACATAAGAGCACTACATTTGACCAGGGCCCATCATAATCCCTACATAAGAGCACTACATTTGACCAGGGCCCATCATATTCCCTACCTAAGAGCACTACATTTGACCAGGGCCCAACATAAGAGCACTACATTTGACCAGGGCCCAACATATTCCCTACATAAGAGCACTACATTTGACCAGGGCCCATCATATTCCCTACATAAGAGTACGACATTTGACCAGGGCCCAACATAATCCCTACATAAGAGCACTACATTTGACCAGGGCCCAACATAAGAGCACTACATTTGACCAGGGCCCATCATAATCCCTACATAAGAGCACTACATTTGACCAGGGCCCAACATAAGAGCACTACATTTGACCAGGGCCCATCATATTCCCTACATAAGAGCACTACATTTGACCAGGGCCCAACATAAGAGCACTACATTTGACCAGGGCCCATCATATTCCCTACATAAGAGCACTACATTTCACCAGGGCCCATCATATTCCCTACATAAGAGCACTACATTTGACCAGGGCCCAACATAATCCCTACATAAGAGCACTACATTTGACCAGGGCCCAACATAAGAGCACTACATTTGACCAGGGCCCATCATATTCCCAACATAAGAGCACTACATTTCACAGGGGCCCATCATATTCCCTACATAAGAGCACTACATTTGACCAGGGCCCATCATATTCCCTACATAAGAGCACTACATTTGACCAGGGCCCAACATAAGAGCACTACATTTGACCAGGGCCCAACATAAGAGCACTACATTTGACCAGGGCCCATCATATTCCCTACATAAGAGCACTAGATTGACAAGGGCCCATCATATTCCCTACGTAAGAGCACTATATTGACCAGGCCCCATCATATTCCCTACGTAAGAGCACTACATTTGACCAGGGCCCTTAGTGCTCTGATCAAAAGCCCAATAGTCTGGTCAAATGTAGTCTACTAAGTAAGGAATGGGGTTCCAGTATAGCCACTGTCTCTGCCTGTCTGTCCTCAGGTGCTTAGCTGTCCTGCTTTGTGCCACATGAAACCCATGCCTTGGTCTCGCCTCAGTCCACCAGTGCCAGCATCCGTCCACCAGTGCCTGCCTTGATCCAGCCTCTGTCCAGCCTTGGTCCAGCGAACGGTCCAGCCTCAGTCCAGTCTTGGTCCAGCCTCGGTCCAGCAATGGTTCAGCCTCGGTCCAGCCTCGGTCCAGCCTCGGTCCACCAGTGCCAGCCTCGGTCCACCAGTGCCAGCCTCGGTCCACCAGTGCCAGCCTCAGTCCAGCCTTGGTCCACTAGTGCCTCCCTCGTTCCAGCCTCGGTCCACCAGTGCCAGACTCAGTCCAGCCTTGGTCCAGCCTCGGTCCACTAGTGCCAGTCACAGAACACACACACAAACACACCGTCCTAACGAGAGGTGTGTGTGTGACTGGTTGAGGGTTTTTCAACTAGCGGGTATATTCTGGGCTCCGTTGTGGACAGTTGAGAACCCTGACTGCTACAGGTACGTTGTGGACAGTTGAGAACCCTGACTGCTACAGGTACGTTGTGGACAGTTGAGAACCCTGACTGCTACAGGCCACGTTGTGGACAGTTGAGAACCCTGACTGCTACAGGTACGTTGTGGACAGTTGAGAACCCTGACTGCTACAGGTACGTTGTGGACAGTTGAGAACCCTGACTGCTACAGGTACGTTGTGGACAGTTGAGAACCCTGACTGCTACAGGTACGTTGTGCCAAACTGGATCAGAATGTTCCAGATGTTGGAACATTGATGCGGGGACTTGCTTCCATTCAGCCACAAACTGGATCAGAATGTTCCAGATGTTGGAACATTGATGCGGGGACTTGCTTCCATTCAGCCACAAACTGGATCAGAATGTTCCCAGATGTTGGAACATTGATGCGGGGACTTGCTTCCATTCAGCCACAAACTGGATCAGAATGTTCCAGATGTTGGAACATTGATGCGGGGACTTGCTTCCATTCAGCCACAAACTGGATCAGAATGTTCCCAGATGTTGGAACATTGATGCGGGGACTTGCTTCCATTCAGCCACAAACTGGATCAGAATGTTCCAGATGTTGGAACATTGATGCGGGGACTTGCTTCCATTCAGCCACAAACTGGATCAGAATGTTCCAGATGTTGGAACATTGATGCGGGGACTTGCTTCCATTCAGCCACAAACTGGATCAGAATGTTCCAGATGTTGGAACATTGATGCGGGGACTTGCTTCCATTCAGCCACAAACTGGATCAGAACATCTGTTGCTTTCTCAGTCAGTTTCTCAGCCTCAAATCATTTTGCGTCAATCAGCGTATTCCAGTTCAGAATAAAAATTATTCCATTTATTTTAATTAACAGCAACTGTTTTTCCCTCCCACATCTTCATCTGTAATGTTACTTAGGGTTGCACTCTCCGTAGCTCGATAGCTTTCTTTGGCTAACGTTAGCTAGCTATTGGCTGTGTACAAGGGGATTGTTTGAAAGAGAAAATCACGTCGACTACTATGAGAGATGGTACTCCCTTATTTCGGCTGATGAGAAAAAGGTCTTTGCTAGTTGACTTACTCTTCCACTGTGGAAGCACTGTTTCCTGAAGGATTGTGCCTGTTCTAAAATAACTCCCTGTGTTTACTGTCATGCTCTGGATGTTTGGGTCAGGAACTGTCATTTTCATTTGTTGGTTTTGAGAGACTCATTACTAAGCACATCCCTGCACAAAATACACATTGTGAGCGCTCCTCGTTATTTCTCAAAGTTTGTATTAAAACCAAGAGAGAGAAACTCATCGCTGTATTTGCGTTTTATGACAATCGAACTCGGTCAGAACTTGTGCTTGAGTTTGAGTCCATTGGATGACGGCGGCGAGAGACAATGACAAGCCAAGTGGCTGACAGCGGCATCATCTGCTGCTGAACAACAGCACTGCGGTGTGTGTGGGTCGCGGAGTGATCTTCAAGAAAACTGACAGGGAAAAAAAGATCTGGTTAAACCCCGAAGAACACGGGCATCTTCCTCCCACTCGCACAGCTGCCAAACTGAGCAGAGACACCCCTGCTAAGCAGAGAGAGTGCACTGAACAGAGAGTGCAGTTGCAACTTGGCCAAAATCTATTCCAGGGAATTATTGAAATAATAATGAATGTAGTCTTGACACGTCGCCACCCACCATTAACAGGTCAGCGACCCACTTTGGGGCGTAAGAATGTGGACACCTGCTCTCGAACATTTCATTCCAAAATCATGGGTTTTAATATAAGAGTTGGTCCCCCCCCTTTGCTGCTATAATAGCCTATACTCTTAGGCTGAAGGCTTTCCACTAGATGTTGGAACATTGCTGCTATAATAGCCTATACTCTTAGGCTGAAGGCTTTGTTGGAACACTGCTGCTACTAGATTGTTGGAACATTGATGCGGGGACTTGCTTCCATTCAGCCACAAGAGCATTAGTGAGGTTGGGCACTGATGTTGAGTGAAAAGGCCTGGCTCACAGTCGGCGTTCCAATTCATCCCAAAGGTGTTTGATGAGGTTGAGGTCGGGGCTCTGTGCATGCCAGTCAAGTTCTTCCACACCGATTTCAAAATACTATTTTTGCATGGACCTTGCTTTGTGCACAAGGGCATTGTCATGCTGAAACAGGAAAGGGCCTTCCCCAAACTGTTGCCACAAAGTTGGAAGCACAGAATGTTATTGTATGCTGTAGCATTAAGATTTCCCTTTACTGGAACTAAGGGGCCCAGCCTGAACCATGAAAAATATCACTAAACCATTATTACTTCAACAAAACCTTACAGTTGGAACTATGCATTTAGGCAGGTAGCGTTCTCCTGGCATTCGCCAAACCCAGATTCGTCCGTCCGACTGCCAGATGGTGTAGTGTGATTCATCCCTCCAGAGAACACGTTTCCACTGCTATAGAGTCCAATGGCGGTGAGCTTTACACCCCTCCAGCTGACGCTTGGCATGGTGATCTTAGGCTTGTGTGCGGCTGCTCGGCCATGGAAACCCATTTCTTGAAGCTCCCGACGAACAGTTCTTGTGGTGACGCTGTTTCCAGTTTCCAGAGGCAGTTTGGAACCCGGGTAGTGAGTGTTGCAAACGAGGACAGACAATTTTTACACGCTGCGGTTCCCCTTTCTGTGAGCTTGTGTAGCCTACCACTTTGTGACTGAGCCGTTGTTGCTCCTAGACGTTTCCACTTCACAATAACAGCACTTACAGTTGACAGAGGGCGGCTCTAGCAGAGAAGAAATTTGATGAACTGACTTGTTGGAAAGGTGATCCTATGACGCCGCCACGTTGAAAGTCACTGAGCTCTTCAGTAAGGCCATTCTACTGCCCATGTTTGTCTATGGAGATTGCATGGCTGTATGCTCGATTTTATACACCTGTCAGCGACAGGTGTGGCTGAAATAGCCGAATCCACCCTTTTTCAAGGGGTGTCCACATACTTTGGTATACATATAATCTCTACAAGCGGTTTATAAATTGATATCAAGTGTTTCCTGGTATTCATATTTTATTTGTGGTAAACAGGTCATTGTGATTTTGTCCAGGCCATTGCTCCTCGGTGACGTTACAGCAGCTATGTATTCCTGTGTCTTTAGAAATGCCAAGCCATTCCTATGTTTTCCCCCAGAAGCCCTGAACTAAAACCGTCCCAACAGTTCAAAGTGTGGTTTTCACATTAACACAGCACATTTCTCTATACACCCCAAAGACAACTGCTACTATGCTTCCCAAATGGCACCCTATTCCCTATGTAGTGCACTACTGCTACTTGGCTAATTAAAAGGAAACCCAAGGCATACAGTAGATTACATTATAGTGTACTTTACAGTTCAACTCAGCTGTGGCCCGGTGGGGACTATAACTAGCTGAGACCATTAGTGAGTGCAGGCCGCTCAGATTTAAATTGTACTTCCTAAATGGCACCCTATTCCCTATGTAGTGCACTACTTTTGCCCAGAACCCTTTGGGACACAGAGAATACTTGAACTTGCTGTTAGTTCTCAAGGCTGCTGTCAGATCTCGATGAGAACACAGACTGAAAGACTGGAATAAGAGCAATCATCATGTTCATTATTACCAGCTGGACATTGGACCCCATGCAGCTACAGGTCAGAAACAAAGGGTACACTAGTGTATGTGTCCTTTATGGGCAATGGGGTCTGAGCACCACATTTTATATTTTAAACACCAAATAAGTGTGTGTGTGTGTGTGTGTGTGTGTGTGTGTGTGTGTGTGTGTGGATGGATGATATGGCTATGTGTGTGTGTGTGTGTATGCAATGCATCCATCCTAGAACACCTTACAGCCATATCATCCATCCTAACAGAGCACATTACAGCCATATCATCCATCCATCCTAACAGAACACATTACAGCCATATCATCCATCCTATCAGAACACCTTACAGCCATATCATCCATCCATCCTAACAGAACACCTTACAGCCATATCATCCATCCCTAACAGAACACCTTACAGCCATACATCCATATCAGAACACATCAGCCATATCATCCATCCTAACAGAACACCTTACAGCCATATCATCCATCCATCCTAACAGAACACCTTACAGCCATATCATCCATCCATCCTAACAGAACACCTTACAGCCATATCATCCATCCATCCTAACAGAACACCCATTACAGCCATATCCATCCATCCTAACAGAACACCTTACAGCCATATCATCCATCCATCCTAACAGAACACATTACAGCCATATCATCCATCCATCCTATCAGCATCCATCCATCTTAATAGAATACATAACAGAACACCTTACAGCCATATCATCCATCCATCCTAACAGAACACCTTACAGCCATATCATCCATCCATCCTAACAGAACACATTACAGCCATATCATCCATCCTAACAGAACACATTACAGCCATATCATCCATCCTAACAGAACACATTACAGCCATATCATCCATCCTAACAGAACACATTACAGCCATATCATCCATCCATCCTAACAGAACACATTACAGCCATATCATCCATCCATCCTAACAGAACACCTTACAGCCATATCATCCATCCATCCTAACAGAACACCTTACAGCCATATCATCCATCCATCCTAACAGAACACATTACAGCCATATCATCCATCCATCCTAACAGAACACCTTACAGCCATATCATCCATCCATCCTAACAGAACACCTTACAGCCATATCATCCATCCATCCTAACAGAACACCTTACAGCCATATCATCCATCCATCCTAACAGAACACCTTACAGCCATATCATCCATCCTAACAGAACACATTACAGCCATATCATCCATCCATCCTAACAGAACACATTACAGCCATATCATCCATCCATCCTAACAGAACACCTTACAGCCATATCATCCATCCATCCTAACAGAACACATTACAGCCATATCATCCATCCATCCTAACAGAACACCTTACAGCCATATCATCCATCCATCCTAACAGAACACATTACAGCCATATCATCCATCCATCAGACAGAACACCTTACAGCCATATCATCCATCCATCCTAACAGAACACATTACAGCCATATCATCCATCCATCCTAACAGAACACCTTACATCCATATCATCCATCCTAACAGAACACCTTACAGCCATATCATCCATCCATCCTAACAGAACACATTACATCCATATCATCCATCCTAACAGAACACCTTACAGCCATATCATCATCCATCCTAACAGAACACATTACAGACCATATCATCCATCCCTAACAGAACTCCTTACAGCCATATCATCCATCCATGAAGACCTAACAGAACACATTACAGCCATATCATCCATCCATCCTAACAGAACACATTACATCCATATCATCCATCCATCCTAACAGAACACATTACAGCCATATCATCCATCCATCCCTAACAGAACACCTTACAGCCATATCATCCATCAACAGAACACCTTACTTTAGCCATATCATCCATCCTAACAGAACCCATTACAGCCATATCATCCATCCATCCTAACAGAACACCTTAACAGCCATATCATCCATCCATCCTAACAGAACACAACAGCCATCCCATCCATCCTAACAGAACACCTTACAGCCATGTCATCCATCCATCCTAACAGAACACCTTACAGCCATATCATCCATCCATCCTAACAGAACACATTACATCCATATCATCCATCCTCTCTAACAGAACACCTTACAGCCATATCATCCATCCATCCTAACAGAACACCTTACACCCATATCATCCATCCATCCTAACAGAACACCTTACAATATCATCCATCCTAACAGAACACATTACTGAAGACCATATCATCCATCCTAACAGAACACCTTACAGCCATATCATCCAAACATCCTAACAGAACACCTGAAGACCATATCATCATCCCTGGGAACACCTTACAGCCATATCATCCATCCTAACAGAACACCTTACAGCCATATCAACCATCCATCTAACAGAACACCTGACAGCCATATCATCCATCCATCTCTAACAGAACACTACAGAAGACATCCAAACACTCCTAACAGAACACTACTGAAGACCTATCACATCCCTAACAGAACACCTTACAGCCATATCATCCAAACATCCCTAACAGAACACATTACAGCACCATAAAGAACACATCCCTGGATCCATCCTCTAACTGAAGACCTTAACACTCCATATCATCCATCTAACAGAACACATTACAGCCATATCATCCATCCATCAGAACAGAACACTACTTACAAGACCATATAATCCATCCATCTAACAGAACACATTACAGCCATATCATCCATCCTAACAGAACTCTACTACAGACCATATCAATCCATCCTCCTAACAGAACACTTACAAGACCATATCATCCATCCCCTAACAGAACTCATTACAGCCATATCATCCATCCTAACAGAACACCTTACAGACCACAAGACTATCATCCATCCATCCTAACAGAAGACCTAAATCATCCATCTAAGACCATAAGCACTCATTCATCCTAACAGAACACTCCCTGGAGCCATATCCCATCCATCCTAACAGAAGACCTAACAGCCATATCATCCATCCATCCTAACAGAACACCTTACAGCCATATCATCCATCCATCCTAACAGAACACCTTACAGCCATATCCATCCATCCTAACAGAACACCTTACAGCCATATCATCCATCCTAACAGAAGACCTTAAACCCATCCATCCTAACAGAACACTATTACAGCCTATCATCCATCCCTGAACACCTTACAGCCTATCATCATCCATCCTAACAGAACACTTACAAGACCATATCATCCATCCTCTAACAGAACACATTACAGCCATATCATCATCCTAACAGAACACATTACAGCCATATCATCCATGGATCCTAACAGAAGACCTAAACAGCCATATCATCCATCCATCCTAACAGAACACTTACAGCCATATCATCCATCCATCCTAACAGAAGACCTTAAGCATATCATCCATCCATCCTAACAGAACACCTTAACAGCCATATCATCCATCCATCCTAACAGAACACCTTACAGCCACTATAGAACTCCATCCATCCTAACAGAAGACCTAAACACTCCATCCTAACAGAACACATTACAGCCATATCATCCATCCTAACAGAACACATTACAGCCATATCATCCATCCTAACAGAACACCTTACAGCCATATCATCCATCCTAACAGAACACCTACAGCCATATCACATCCTAACAGAACATATTAAGACCTAAATCCATCCTAACAGAACAGCTTACAGCCATGTCATCCATCCATCCTAACAGAACACATTAAGCCATATCATCCATCCTAACAGAACCCTTACAGCCATATCATCCATCCATCTCCCTGGAGAACTCAGTGAAGACCTAAACACTCCATCCATCTAACAGAAGACTCAAGCCTATCATCCTGGATCCATCCTAACTGAAGACCTTAAGCCATATCATCCTCCTGGGAGAACCCTTACAAGACCTAAACCCTCCATGGAGGACACTACTGAAGACCATGTCACCCCATCCCTAACAGAACTCTACTAAGACCTAAACACTCCATCCATCCTAACAGAAGACCTTAACAGCCATATCATCCATCCATCCTAACAGAAGACCTTAACAGCCATGAGGATCCATCCTAACAGAAGACCTTAATCACTCCCGATCATCCATCCTAACAGAAGACCTCTAAGACCATATCATCCATCCATCCTCACCTTAAGACCATATCACTCCATCCATCCTAACAGAAGACCTTAACACTCCTGAAAACACCATATCATCCATCTAACAGAACACATTACTGAAGAACACATTACAGCCATATCATCCATCCTGGAAGAACTAAACACTCCAGAACCATATCAAGACCAAACCCATCCTAACAGAACACCTTACAGATGTCATCCATCCATCTAACAGAACACTGAAGCCATATCATCCATGATCCTAACAGAACACCTAACAGCCATATCATCCATCTGAAGACCTAAACAGAAGAACATTACAGAAGACCATATCATCCATCCTAACAGAAGACATTACATCCCTATCATCCATCCTAACAGAACACATTAAGACCTATCATCCATCCTAACAGAACACTATGACAGAAGACCTATTTCATCCATACTAACAAACTCTTTGATGAAGACTGAAGACCTTAAACACTCCCTGAGGATCTAAACAAGACTTCTTGTCACTCCAGGGACTCTACTGGAAGACCTAAACACCCTGAGGACTCTAACAGAAGACCTAACTATGGACCTAAACACTCCCTGGAACAAGACCTAACACTCCATCTCTACAAGACTGAAGACCTAAACACTCCTGGAGGACTTCCCTACAAGACCCATCCCAGGAGGACTCTCTCTAACAGAAGACCTAAACACTCCTCCTCCTCCCTAAACCTCCTAAAGACCTCCTCCTGGAGGACTCTTACTGAAGACCTAAACACTCCCTGGAGGACCTCTACTGAAGACCTAAACACCTGATCCATCCGTCTAGACTGAACCCTAGAATGTCTACTCAAGACCTAAACCCTCCTGGAGACCTAAGACCTAAACCCTGGAGGACTCTACTAAGACAGGACACTCCCTGGAGGACTCTACTGAAGACCTAAACACTCCCTGGAGGACTCTAATAGAAGACCTACTGATAGACCTAAACAGAACCCTGGAGGACTCTACTGAAGACTGAAGACCACATCCCTGGAGAACTCTAAGCCTACTGAAGACCTAAACACTCCTGGAGACTCTGCCCTAAACACTCCCTAACAGAAGACCTAAACAGCCCTGATCCATCCATCCTAACAGAAGACCTAAACAGAAGACCTAAACATATCATCCATCCTGAAGCAGAAACACCTACAGAAGACCTAAACACTCCTAACAGAACCCTGACCTAAACACTCCCTGGAGAACTCTACTGAAGACCTAAACACCCTGGAGAGACCTAACACTCCCTGGATGACTCTATGAAGACCTGGAACACTCCCTGGAGGACTCTACTGAAGACCTAAACACTCCCTGGAAAACTCTACTGAAGACCTAAACACTCCCTGGAGAATCTCTACTGAAGACCTAAACACTCCCTGGAGGACCGTCTACTGAAGACCTAAGACACTCCCTGGAGGACTCTACTGAAGACCTAAACACTCCTGGAGGACTCTACTGAAGACCTAAACACTCCCTGATCTAGAAGACCTAAACAGAAGACTACTGAAGACCTAAACACTCCTGGAGGACTCTACTGAAGACCTAAACACTCCTGGAGGACTATCTAAGACTGAAGACCTAAACCTCCTGGAGGACTCTACTGAAGACCTAAACACTCCCTGGATGACTCTACTGAAGACTAAACACTCCTGAAGACTCTGGAGGACTCTATAAGACCTAAACACTCCTGGAGGACTCTACTGAAGACCTAAACACTCCTGGATGACTCTAACTGAAGACCTAAACACTCCTGGGAGGACTCTACTGACCTAATACCCTGGAGAACACATATAGACTCTAAAACCCTCCCTGAGGACTCTACTGAAGACCTAAACACTCCCTGGATGACTACTGAAGACCTAAACACTCCCTGGAGGACTCTACTGAAGACCTAAACACTCCCTGGAGGACTCTACTGAAGACCTAAACACTCCCTGGAGGACACTCCCTAACGGAACTCTACTGAGAAGACTACTGAAGACCTAAACACTCCCCTGGAGGACTCTACTGAAGACCTAAACACCTCCCTGGAGGACTCTACTGAAGACCTAAACCTCCCTGGAGGACTCTACTGAAGACCTAAACACTCCCTGAGGACTCTACTGAAGACCTAAACACTCCCTGGAGAACTCTACTGAAGACCTAAACACTCCCTCAAGACCTCCTGGGAGGACTCTACTGAAGACCCAAACACTCCCTGGAGGACTCTACTGAAGACCTAAACACTCCCTGGAGGACCTACTGAAGACCTAAACCCTCCCTGGAGAACTCCATCCTAAGAACACTTACAAACCCTCCCTAAGAACTCTGGAAAGACCTAAACACTCTCTGGAGGACTCTACTGAAGACCTAAACACTCCCTGGAGAACTCTACTGAAGACCTAAACACTCCCTGGAGGACTCTACTGAAGACCTAACACTCCCTGGAGAACTCTACTGAAGACTGAAGACCTATCTCAAACTCCCTGGAGGACTCTACTGAAGACCTAAACCCTCCCTGGAGAACTCTACTGAAGACTGAGACCTAAACTCCTCCCTGGAGGACTCTACTGAAGACCTAAACACTCCCTAGAACTCTACTGAAGACCCCTGGAGAACTCTACTGAAGACCTAAACACTCCCTGGAGGACCCTACTGAAGACCTAACACTCCCTGAGGACTCTACTGAAGACTAAACACTCTGGGAGAACTCTACTGAAGACCTAAACACTCCCTGGAGGACTCTACTGAAGACCTAAACACCCTGAGGACTCTACTGAAGACCTAAACACTCCCTGGAGAACTCTACTACTGAAGACCTAAAGAAGACACACTCCTCCTGGAGGTCTCTAAACACTCCCTGGAGAACTCTACTGAAGCTGAAGACCCTGGAGACAAAGACCTACACTCCCTGGAGAACTCTACTGAAGACCTCACTCCCTGGAGGACTCCATCTACTGAAGACCTAAACACCTCCTGGAGGACTCTACTGAAGACCTAAACACTCCCTGGACAACTCTAAACACTCCCTGGAGGACTCTACTGAAGACCTAAACACTCCCTGGAGAACTCTACTGAAGACCTAAACACTCCCTGGAGGAACTGAAGACCAAAACACTCCCTGGAGGACTCTACTGAAGACTAAACACTCCCTGGAGGACTCTACTGAAGACCTAAACACTCCCTGAGGAGACCTAAACACTCCCTGACTCTACTGAAGACCTAAACACTCCCTGGAGGACTCTACTGAAGACCTAAACACTCCCTGGAGGACTCTACTGAAGACCTAAACACTCCTGGAGAAATGACTCTACTGAAGACCTAAACACTCCCTGGAGAACTCTACTGAAGACCTCTACAAGACCATAGGACTCTCTCTGAAGACCTAAACACTCCCTGGATGACTCTACTGAAGACCTAAACACTCCTGGAGGACTCTACTGAAGACCTAAACCTCCCTGGATGACTCTACTGAAGACCTAAACCCTCCCTGGAGAACACTCTACTGAAGACCTAAACACTCCTGGATCTCTAAGAGAAGACCTAAACACTCCCAGGACCTCTAACAGAAGACCTAAACACTCCCTAGGACTCTACTGAAGACCTGAAGAAACACTCCCCGGAGGACACTATTAAGACCTAAACATCCCCTGGAGGACTCTACTGAAGACCTATCACTCCATCCTCTACTCCCTAAACACTCCCTGGAGGACTCTACTGAAGACCTAAACCCTCCCTGGAGGACTCTACTGAAGAACCATAAGACTAATCCATCCCCAGGACTGAAGACCTAAACAGACCTAAAAAGCAGAGTCCTTCATTCCTGGAGGACTCTACTGAAGACCTAAACACTCCCTGGAGGACTGACCTAAACAGACCTAAACACTCCTGGAGACTCTACTGAAGACCTGAAGCACTCCTGGAGGACTCTACTGAAGACCTAAACACTCCCTGAGGAAACTCTACTGAAGACCTAAACCTCCCCAGGGTGGAAACTGAAGACCTAAACCTCCCTGGAGGACTCTACTGAAGACCTAAACCTCCCTGGAGGACTCTGACTGAAGACCTAAACACCCTGACACTCCCTACTGGAACACTCCCTGGACTCTACTGAAGACCTGAAGACTCCTTGGACACTGGAGGACTCTACTGAAGACCTAAACACTCCCTGAAGACCTACTCTACTGAAGACCTAAACTACTGAAGACTCACTCCTGGAGGACTCTACTGAAGACCTAAACCCTCACTCCTTGGAGGACTCTACTGAAGACCTAAACACCTCCCTGGAGGACTCTACTGAAGACCTAAACACTCCCTGGAGGGACCTAAACACTCCCTGGACTGAAGACCTAAACACTCCCTGGAGAAGACTCTACTGAAGACCTAAACACTCCCTGAGGACTCTAGTGACTGAAGACCTAAACACTCCTGGAGGACTCTACTGAAGACCTAAACCACTGACCCTGGAGGACTCTACTGAAGACCTAAACTGAAGACTGAAGACCTAAACACTCCCTGAGACTGGAAGACCTAAACACTCCCTGACTCTACTGAAGACCTAAACACTCCCTGGAGACCTACTCTACTGAAGACCTAAACACTCCCTGAGGACTCTACTGAAGACCTAAACACTCCCTGAGGACTCTACTGAAGACCTAAACACTCCTGACCCAACTAAGACTGAAGACTGAAGAGAACCTAAACCCTCCCTGGAGGACTGAAGACCTAAACACTCCCTGAGGACTCCTACTGAAGACTGAAGACCTAAACTCCCTGGAGAAGACCTACTCTACTGAAGACCTAAACACTCTCTGGAGGACTCTACTGAAGACCTAAACACTCCCTGGAGAACTCTGGAAGACCTAAACCCTCCCTAAACACTGGAGGACTCTACTGAAGACCTAAACACTCCCTGGAGGACTCTACTGAAGACCTAAACCCCTCCCTGAACTCCTAAACACTCCCTGGACTGAAGACCTAAACCTAAACTCCCTGGAGACTCTACTGAAGACCTAAACCCTCCCCTGAGGACTCTACTGAAGACCTAAACACTCCCTGGAGGACTCTACTGAAGACCTAAACACTCCCTGGAGGACTCTACTGAAGACCTAAACACTCCCTGGAGGACTCTACTGAAGACCTAAACACTCCCTAGAGACTCTACTGAAGACCTAAACCCTCCCTGGAGGACTCTACTGACTCTCCCTGGACTGAAGACCTAAACACTCCCTGGAGGACTCTACTGAAGACCTAAACACTCCCTGGAGGACTCTACTGAAGACCTAAACACTCCCTGGAGGACTCTACTGAAGACCTAAACCCTCCCTGGAGGACTCTACTGAAGACCTAAACCCTCCCTGGAGGACTCTACTGAAGACCTAAACCCTCCCTGGAGGACTCTACTGAAGACCTAAACCCTCCCTGGAACACTGAAGACCTAAACACTGGAGAACTCCTGAATACCTAAACACTCTACTGAAGACCTAAACCCCTGGAGAACTCTACTGAAGACCTAAACACTCTCTACTGAAGACCTAAAACTCCCTGGAGAACTCTACTGAAGACCTAAACACTCCCTGGAGGACTCTACTGAAGACCTAAACCCTCACTGGAGAACTCTACTGAAGACTGAAGACCTAAACCCTCCCTGGAGGACTCTACTGAAGACCTAAACACCTCCCTGGAGGACTCTACTGAAGACCTAAACACTCCCTGGAGAACTCTACTGAAGACCTAAACCTCCCTGGAGAACTCTACTGAAGACTGAAGACCTAAACACTCCCTGGAGGTCACTCCCTCCCTGGAGAACTCTACTGAAGACCTAAACACTCCCTGGAGGACTCTACTGAAGACCTAAACACCTCCCTGGAGGACTCTACTGAAGACCTAAACCTCCCTGGAGGACTCTCTGAAGACCTAAACCTCCCTGAGGACTCTACTGAAGACCTACTCTACTGAAGACCTAAACCTCCCTGGAGGACTGAAGACCTAAACCTCCCTGGAGGACTACTGAAGACCAACACTCCCTGGAGGACTCTACTGAAGACCTAAACACTCCCTGGAGGACTCTACTGAAGACCTAAACACTCCCTGGAGGACTCTCCCTACTGAAGACCTAAACCTCCCTGGAGGACTCTACTGAAGACCTAAACACTCCCTGGAGGACCTCTACTGAAGACCTAAACACTCCCTGGAGGACTCTACTGAAGACCTAAGACCTCCCTGGAGGACTCTACGGAAGAAACTACTGAAGACCCACTGGAGGACTCTACTGAAGACCTAAACACTCCCTGGAGGACTCTACTGAAGACCTAAACACTCCCTGGAGGACTCTACTGAAGACCTAAACCCTAAACACTCCCTGGAGGACTCTACTGAAGACCTAAACACTCCCTGGAGGACTCTACTGAAGACCTAAACACTCCCTGGAGGACTCTGAAGACCTAAACTCCCTGAAGACTGAAGACCTAAACACTCCCTGGAGGACTCTACTGAAGACCTAAACACTCCCTGGAGGACTCTACTGAAGACCTAAACACTCCCTGGAGGACTCTACTGAAGACCTAAACCTCCCTGGAGGACTCTACTGAAGACCTAAACCCTCCCTGAAGACCTCCCTCCCTGGAGAACTCTACTGAAGACTCTACTGAAGACCTAAACACTCCCTGGAGGACTCTACTGAAGACCTAAACACTCCCTGGAGGACTCTACTGAAGACCTAAACCCTCCCTGGAGGACTCTACTGAAGACCCTAAACACTCCCTGGAGGACTCTACTGAAGACCTAAACACTCCCTGGAGGACTCTACTGAAGACCTAAACACTCCCTGGAAGACTCCCTGGAAGAAGACCTAAACACTCCCTGGAGGACTCTACTGAAGACCTAAACACTCCCTGGAGGACTCTACTGAAGACCTAAACACTCCCTGGAGGACTCTACTGAAGACCTAAACCCTCCCTGGAGGACTCTACTGAAGACCTAAACCCTCCCTGGAGGACTCTACTGAAGACCTAAACCCTCCCTGGAGGACTCTACTGAAGACCTAAACCCTCCCTGGAAACTCTACTGAAGACCTAAACACTCCCTGGAGGACTCTACTGAAGACCTAAACCCTCCCTGGAGGACTCTACTGAAGACCTAAACACTCCCTGGAGGACTCTACTGAAGACCTAAACTCCCTGGAGACTCTACTGAAGACCTAAACCCTCCCTGGAGGACTGGAAGACCTAAACACTCCCTGGAGGACTCTACTGAAGACCTAAACACTCCCTGGAGGACTCTACTGAAGACCTGGGAACAAACTCCCTGGAGGACTCTACTGAAGACCTAAACACTCCCTGGAGAACTCTACTGAAGACCTAAACCCTCCCTGGAGGACTCTACTGAAGACCTAAACACCTCCCCTGGAGGACTCTACTAAGACTGAAGACCTAAACACTCCCTGGAGGACTCTACTGAAGACCTAAACCTCCCTGGAGGACTCTACTGAAGACCTAAACACTCCCTGGAGGACTCTACTGAAGACCTAAACCTCCCTGGAGGACTCTACTGAAGACCTAAACACTCCCTGGAGGACTCTACTGAAGACTGAAGACCTAAACCTCCCTGGAGGACTCTAAGACTGAAGACCCTAAACACTCCCTGGAGGACTCTACTGAAGACCACTCCCTGGAAACTCTACTGACCTAAACCCTCCCTGGAGGACTCTACTGAAGACCCCTGGAGGACTCTACTACTGAAGACTCTAAACACTCCCTGGAGACTCTACTGAAGACCTAAACACTCCCTGGAGGACTCTACTGAAGACCTAAACCCTCCCTGAGAACCTGAAGACCTACTCCCTGGAGAACTCTACTGAAGACCTAAACCCTCCCTGGAGGACCTACTGAAGACCTAAACACTCCCTGGAGACTCTACTGAAGACCTAAACCCTCCTGGACCTAAACCTCTACTGAAGACCTAAAACTCCCTGGAGAACTCTACTGAAGACCTAAACACTCCCTGGAGGACTCTACTGAAGACCTAAACCCTCCCTGGAGACTCTACTGAAGACCTAAACACTCCCTGGAGGACTCTACTGAAGACCTAAACACTCCCTGGAGGACTCTACTGAAGACCTAAACACTCCCTGGAGGACTCTACTGAAGACCTAAACCCTCCCTGGAGGACTCTGGAGGACTGAAGACCTAAACACTCCCTGGAGGACTCTACTGAAGACCTAGACCTCCCTGGAGGACTCTACTGAAGACCTAAACCTCCCTGGAGGACTCTACTGAAGACCTAAACTCCCTGGAGGACTCTAAAGACCTAAACACTCCCTGGAGGACTCTACTGAAGACCTAAACCCTAAACACTCCCTGGAGGACTCTACTGGAGGAGACTCTACTGAAGACCTAAACACTCCCTGGAGGACTCTACTGAAGACCTAAACCCTCCCTGGAGACTCTACCTAAACACTCCCTGGAGGACTCTACTGAAGACCTAAACACTCCCTGGAGGACTCTACTGAAGACCTAAACACTCCCTGGAGGACTCTACTGAAGACCTAAACCCTCCCTGGAGGACTCTACTGAAGACCCTCCCTGGAAACCTAAACACTCCCTGGAGGACTCTACTGAAGACCTAAACACTCCCTGGAGGACTCTACTGAAGACCTAAACACTCCCTGGAGGACTCTACTGAAGACCTAAACACTCCCTGGAGGACTCTACTGAAGACCTAAACACTCCCTGGAGGACTCTACTGAAGACCTAAACCCTCCCTGGAGGACTCTACTGAAGACCTAAACCCTCCCTGGAGGACTCCCTGGAGGACTCTACTGAAGACCTAAACACTCCCTGGAGGACTCTACTGAAGACCTAAACCCTCCCTGGAGGACTCTACTGAAGACCTAAACACTCCCTGGAGGACTCTACTGAAGACCTAAACACCTCCCTGGAGGACTCTACTGAAGACCTAAACCTCCCTGGAGGACTACTGAAGACCTAAACACTCCCTGGAGGACTCTACTGAAGACCTAAACCTCCCTGGAGGACTCTACTGAAGACCTAAACACTCCCTGGAGGACTCTACTGAAGACCTAAACACTCCCTGGAGGACTCTACTGAAGACCTAAACCTCCCTGGAGGACTCTACTGAAGACCTAAACCCTCCCTGGAGGACTCTACTGAAGACCTAAACACTCCCTGGAGGACTCTACTGAAGACCTAAACACTCCCTGGAGGACTCTAAGACTGAAGACCTAAACACTCCCTGGAGGACTCTACTGAAGACCTAAACACTCCCTGGAGGACTCTACTGAAGACCTAAACACCTCCCTGGGAGGACTCTACTGAAGACCTAAACCCTCCCTGGAGGACTCTACTGAAGACCTAAACACTCCCTGGAGGACTCTACTGAAGACCTAAACCCTCCTGGAGGACTCCCTGGGAGGACTCTACTGAAGACCTAAACACTCCCTGGAGGACTCTACTGAAGACCTAAACCCTCCCTGGAGACCTAAACCCTCCCTGGAGGACTCTACTGAAGACCTAAACACTCCCTGGAGGACTCTACTGAAGACTGAAGACCTAAACACTCCCTGGAGGACTCTACTGAAGACCTAAACACTCCCTGGAGGACACTCCCTGGAGAACTCTACTGACTCTACTGAAGACCTAAACACTCCTAAACCCTCCCTGGAGGACTCTACTGAAGACCTAAACACTCCCTGGAGAACTCTACTGAAGACCTAAACACTCCCTGGAGGACTCTACTGAAGACCCTAAACACTCCCTGGAGGACTCTACTGAAGACCTAAACACTCCCTGGAGGACTCTACTGAAGACCTAAACACTCCCTGGAGACTCTACTGAAGACCTAAACACTCCCTGGAGGACTCTACTGAAGACCTAAACACTCCCTGGAGGACTCTACTGAAGACCTAAACACTCCCTGGAGGACTCTACTGAAGACCTAAACCCTCCCTGGAGGACTCTACTGAAGACCTAAACCCTCCCTGGAGGACTCTACTGAAGACCTAAACAGGACTCTACTGAAGACCTAAACCCTCCCTGGAGGACTCTACTGAAGACCTAAACACTCCCTGGACACTCCCTGGAAGACCTAAACACTCCCTGGAGGACTCTACTGAAGACCTAAACACTCCCTGGAGGACTCTACTGAAGACCTAAACACTCCCTGGAGGACTCTACTGAAGACCTAAACACTCCCTGGAGACTCTAAACCTAAACCTCCCTGGAGGACTCTACTGAAGACCTAAACCCTCCCTGGAGGACTCTACTGAAGACCTAAACACTCCCTGGAGGACTCTACTGAAGACCTAAACCTCCCCTGGAGGACTCTACTGAAGACCTGGAGAACCCTCCCTGGAGGACTCTACTGAAGACCTAAACACTCCCTGGAGACTCTACTGAAGACCTAAACCCTCCCTGGAGGACTCTACTGAAGACCTAAACACTCCCTGGAGGACTCTACTGAAGACCTAAACACTCCCTGGAGGACTCTACTGAAGACCTAAACCCTCCCTGGAGGACTCTACTGAAGACCTAAACACTCCCTGGAGGACTCTACTGAAGACCTAAACTGAAGACCTAAACCTCCCTGGAGGACCCTGGAGACCTAAACACTCCCTGGACTCTACTGAAGACCTAAACCCTCCCCTGGAGGACTCTACTGAAGACCTAAACACTCCCTGGAGGACTCTACTGAAGACCTAAACTCTACTCCCTGGAGGACTCTACTGAAGACCTAAACCCTCCTGGAGGACTCTACTGAAGACCTAAACACCTAAACACTCCCTGGAGGACTCTACTGAAGACCTAAACCCTCCCTGGAGGACTCTACTGAAGACCTAAACACTCCCTGGAGGACTCTACTGAAGACCTAAACACTCCCTGGAGGACTCTACTGAAGACCTAAACCCTCCCTGGAGACCTACTGAAGACCTAAACACTCCCTGGAGGACTCTACTGAAGACCTAAAGACCTAAACTCCCTGGAGGACTCTACTGAAGACCTAAACACTCCCCTGGAGGACTCTACTGAAGACCTAAACCTAAACTCCCTGGAGGACTCTACTGAAGACCTAAACACTCCTGGAGGACTCTACTGAAGACCTAAACACTCCCTGGAGAACTCTAAACACTCCCTGGAGAAGGAGGACTTTACCTACCACCAGAACCTACACTCCCCTGGAGGACAATAGACCTCACCAGTACTAAATGAAGACCTAAACCCTCCCTGTTTTAAACACTCCCTGTATTATTAATACTAAAAACCCTCCCTAGATATAATTCAAATACAAGACCTGTCCCTGGAGGAACTCTACTGAAGTCTCCTATCTGTTTATATGTGTAGTTACCTGAAGACCTGATGAAAATTGAATATATTGTTTCCAAAATATATATATTATTAGATTATTATACATTATAATTTTAGATTTCAAAGGCAGGCTCCAGCAGGAGAGCAATCTGGAGACGACCTAAGGGCTGCTCTCCCTGCTGAAGGTTTGAAGTATAGACCCTCCCAGCCCCTCCTATTCAACTGCTATTTTACATGGAACCCTAGGGGCTGCTCTCTCTCCTGCTGAAGGTTTGAAGTATAGACCCTCCCGCGACCCTCCTATTCAACTGCTATTGACATGAAACGACAAGGGCTGCTCTCTCTCCTGCTGAAGGTTTGAAGTATAGACCCTCCCGCGACCCTCCTATTCAACTGCTATTGACATGAAACGACAAGGGCTGCTCTCTCTCCTGCTGAAGGTTTGAAGTATAGACCCTCCCGCGACCCTCCTATTCAACTGCTATTGACATGAAACGACAAGGGCTGCTCTCTCTCCTGCTGAAGGTTTGAAGTATAATGACGTTTACAAAGAACCAAAGGAGAGAAAACAAAACTCACTACCTCAGTACTCACAGTGTAGATGCTCTGTTTAGGGCCTTCTAGTGAATGAGGATACGGCAGCTTGTTCTACTGAGGGAGGGACTTGTGTCTGAGGTCATGTGTTCAAGGAATGAAGGTTGCCACATTGAATGTTGTAGCCTTTCCTATAATGGTAGAACAATGTGAAGTTCCATTTTTAATGATTGTATTTAATTTATCTGGGATAACATTGCAATTCAGGCTGTACAGTAAGGAGTACATATGTGGTTTAGCTTATTTTTGAATTACATTAGATTATAGCTACTTGCTGACTGAGCAGACACCTTTTTCTCCTGATTTCACACTCTGACTCGTCTCTTCTCTGACCCACTTCTAAAGCAGTGGATCTGGGAAGCAATAATACCCTCAGTTACAGCTGCTGTCAGAGAGAGAGGGACATGGGGAGAGGGAGAGAGAGAACGAGAGAGAGAGATAGATAGAGATCGAGAGAGAACCAGAGAGAGAGGGACACGGGGAGAGGGAGAGAGAGAACGAGAGAGAGAGATAGATAGAGATCGAGAGAGAACCAGAGAGAGAGGGACACGGGGAGAGGAGAGAGAGAACCAGAGAGAGAGGACACTGAGAGGGAGGAGAGAACGAGAGAGAGAGATAGATAGAGATGGAGAGAGAACCAGAGAGAGAGGGACATGGGGAGAGGGAGAGAGAGAACGAGAGAGAGAGATAGATAGAGATGGAGAGAGAACCAGAGAGAGAGGGACACGGGGAGAGGGAGAGAGAGAACGAGAGAGAGAGATAGATAGAGATGGAGGGACATGGGGAGAGGGAGGGAGAGAACGAGAGAGAGAGATAGATAGAGATGGAGAGAGAACCAGAGAGAGAGGGACACGGGGAGAGGGAGGGAGAGAACGAGAGAGATAGATAGATAGATAGAGATCGAGAGAGAACCAGAGAGAGAGGGACATGGGGAGAGGAGAGAGAGAACGAGAGAGATAGATAGATAGATAGAGATGGAGAGAGAACCAGAGAGAGAGGGACATGGGGAGAGGGAGGGAGAGAACGAGAGAGAGAGATAGATAGAGATCGAGAGAGAACCAGAGAGAGAGGGACATGGGGAGAGGGGAGAGAGAGAACGAGAGAGAGATAGATAGATAGAGATCGAGAGAGAACCAGAGAGAGAGGACACGGGGAGAGGGAGGGAGAGAACGAGAGAGAGAGATAGATAGATAGAGATCGAGAGAGAACCAGAGAGAGAGGACATGGGGAGAGGGAGGAGAGAACGAGAGAGAGAGAGATAGATAGAGATCGAGAGAGAACCAGAGAGAGAGGGACACGGGGAGAGGGAGGGAGAGAACGAGAGAGAGAGATAGATAGAGATCGAGAGAGAACCAGAGAGAGAGGGACATGGGGAGAGGGAGGAAGAGAACGAGAGAGAGAGATAGATAGATAGAGATCGAGAGAGAACCAGAGAGAGAGGGACACGGGGAGAGGGAGGGAGAGAACGAGAGAGAGAGATAGATAGATAGAGATCGAGAGAGAACCAGAGAGAGAGGGACATGGGGAGAGGGAGGAGAGAACGAGAGAGAGAGAGAGATAGATAGAGATCGAGAGAGAACCAGAGAGAGGGACATGGGGAGAGAGGGAGGGAGAGAACGAGAGAGAGAGATAGATAGATAGAGATCGAGAGAGAACCAGAGAGAGGGACACGGGGAGAGGGAGAGAGAGAACGAGAGAGAGAGATAGATAGATAGAGATCGAGAGAGAACCAGAGAGAGAGGGACACGGGGAGAGGGAGGAGAGAACCAGAGAGAGAGATAGATAGAGATGGAGAGAGAACCAGAGAGAGAGGACATGGGGAGAGGGAGAGAGAGAAGAGAGAGAGAGATAGATAGAGATGGAGAGAGAACCAGAGAGAGAGGGACATGGGGAGAGGGAGAGAGAGAACGAGAGAGATAGATAGATAGAGATGGAGAGAGAACCAGAGAGAGAGGGACATGGGGAGAGGGAGAGAGAGAACGAGAGAGAGAGATAGATAGATAGATAGAGATGGAGAGAGAACCAGAGAGAGAGGGACATGGGGAGAGGGAGAGAGAGAACGAGAGAGAGATAGATAGAATTGGAGAGAGAACCAGAGAGAGAGGGACATGGGGAGAGGGAGAGAGAGAACGAGAGAGCTATATAGATAGAGATGGAGAGAGAACCAGACAGAGAGGGACACGGGGAGAGGGAGAGAGAAACGAGAGAGAGAGATAGATAGATAGAGATCGAGAGAGAACCAGAGAGAGAGGGACACAGGGAGAGGGAGAGAGAGAACGAGAGAGAGAGATAGATAGATAGAGATGGAGAGAAACCAGAGAGAGAGGACATGGGGAGAGGGAGGAGAGAACGAGAGAGAGAGATAGATAGAGATCGAGAGAGAACCAGAGAGAGAGGACACGGGAGAGGGAGAGAGAGAACGAGAGAGAGAGAGATAGATAGATAGATAGAGATGGAGAGAGAACCAGAGAGAGAGGGACATGGGGAGAGGGAGAGAGAGAGAAGAGAGAGAGAGATAGATAGATAGAGATGGAGAGAGAACCAGAGAGAGAGGGACATGGGGAGAGGAGAGAGAGAACGAGAGAGAGAGATAGATAGAGATGGAGAGAGAACCAGAGAGAGAGAGGGACATGGGGAGAGGGAGAGAGAGAACGAGAGAGAGAGATAGATAGAGATGGAGAGAGAACCAGAGAGAGAGGGACATGGGGAGAGGGAGAGAGAGAACGAGAGAGATAGATAGATAGAGATGGAGAGAGAACCAGAGAGAGAGGGACACGGGGAGAGGGAGAGAGAGAACGAGAGAGAGAGAGAGATAGATAGAGATGGAGAGAGAAACAGAGAGAGAGGGACATGGGGAGAGGGAGGGAGAGAACGAGAGAGAGAGATAGATAGATGGAGAGAGAGATAGATAGATAGATAGAGATGGAGAGAGAACCAGAGAGAGAGGGACATGGGGAGAGGGAGGGAGAGAACGAGAGAGAGAGATAGATAGAGATGGAGAGAGAACCAGAGAGAGAGGGACATGGGGAGAGGAGAGAGAGAACGAGAGAGAGAGATAGATAGAGATGGAGAGAGAACCAGACAGAGAGGGACACGGGGAGAGGGAGAGAGAGAACGAGAGAGAGAGATATAGATAGAGATGGAGAGAGAGAACCAGAGAGAGGGACATGGGGAGAGGGAGAGAGAGAACGAGAGAGAGATAGATAGAGATGGAGAGAGAACCAGAGAGAGAGTGACATGGGGAGAGCTCAGAGAGATAGATAGAGATGGAGAGAGAACCAGAGAGAGAGGGACATGGGGAGAGGGAGGGAGAGAACGAGAGAGAGAGATAGATAGATAGAGATGGAGAGAGAACCAGAGAGAGAGGGACATGGGGAGAGGGAGAGAGAGAACGAGAGAGAGAGATAGATAGATAGAGATGGAGAGAGAACCAGAGAGAGAGGACATGGGGAGAGGGAGGGAGAGAACGAGAGAGAGAGATAGATAGAGATGGAGAGAGAACCAGAGAGAGAGGGACATGGGGAGAGGGAGAGAGAGAACGAGAGAGAGAGATAGATAGAGATGGAGAGAGAACCAGAGAGAGAGGGACATGGGGAGAGGGAGAGAGAGAACGAGAGAGAGAGATAGATAGAGATGGAGAGAGAACCAGAGAGAGAGGGACATGGGGAGAGGGAGAGAGAGCACAGAGAGAGATAGATAGAGATGGAGAGAGAACCAGAGAGAGAGGGACATGGGGAGAGGGAGGGAGAGAACGAGAGAGAGAGATAGATAGATAGAGATGGAGAGAGAACCAGAGAGAGAGGGACATGGGGAGAGGGAGAGAGAGAACGAGAGAGAGAGATAGATAGATAGAGATGGAGAGAGAACCAGAGAGAGAGGGACATGGGGAGAGGGAGGGAGAGAACGAGAGAGAGAGATAGATAGATAGAGATGGAGAGAGAACCAGAGAGAGAGGGACATGGGGAGAGGGAGAGAGAGAAACGAGAGAGAGAGAGAGATAGATAGATAGAGATCGAGAGAGAACCAGAGAGAGAGGGACATGGGGAGAGGGAGAGAGAGAGAACGAGAGAGAGAGAGAGAGAGATAGATAGATAGAGATGGAGAGAGAACCAGAGAGAGAGGGACATGGGGAGAGGGAGAGAGAGAACGAGAGAGAGAGAGAGATAGATAGAGATGGAGAGAGAACCAGAGAGAGAGGGGACATGGGGAGAGGGAGGGAGAGAACGAGAGAGAGAGATAGATAGATAGAGATGGAGAGAGAACCAGAGAGAGAGGGACATGGGGAGAGGGAGAGAGAGAACGAGAGAGAGAGAGAGATAGATAGATAGAGATCGAGAGAGAACCAGAGAGAGAGGGACATGGGGAGAGGAGAGAGAGAACGAGAGAGAGAGAGAGAGATAGATAGATAGAGATCGAGAGAGAACCAGAGAGAGAGGACATGGGGAGAGGGAGAGAGAGAACGAGAGAGAGAGAGAGAGAGATAGATAGATAGAGATGGAGAGAGAACCAGAGAGAGAGGGACATGGGGAGAGGGAGAGAGAGAACGAGAGAGAGAGATAGATAGAGATGGAGAGAGAACCAGAGAGAGAGGGACATGGGGAGAGGGAGGGAGAGAACGAGAGAGAGAGATAGATAGATAGAGATGGAGAGAGAACCAGAGAGAGAGGACATGGGGAGAGGGAGAGAGAGAACGAGAGAGAGAGAGATAGATAGATAGAGATCGAGAGAGAACCAGAGAGAGAGGGACATGGGGAGAGGGAGAGAGAGAAACGAGAGAGAGAGAGAGAGATAGATAGATAGAGATGGAGAGAGAACCAGAGAGAGAGGACATGGGGAGAGGGAGAGAGAGAACGAGAGAGAGAGAGAGATAGATAGAGATGGAGAGAGAACCAGAGAGAGAGGGACATGGGGAGAGGGAGGGAGAGAACGAGAGAGAGATAGATAGATAGAGATGGAGAGAGAACCAGAGAGAGAGGGACATGGGGAGAGGGAGAGAGAGAACGAGAGAGAGAGAGATAGATAGATAGAGATCGAGAGAGAACCAGAGAGAGAGGGACATGGGGAGAGGGAGAGAGAGAACGAGAGAGAGAGAGAGATAGATAGATAGAGATGGAGAGAGAACCAGAGAGAGAGGGACATGGGGAGAGGGAGAGAGAGAACGAGAGAGAGAGAGATAGATAGATAGAGATCGAGAGAGAACTAGAGAGAGAGGACATGGGGAGAGGGAGAGAGAGAACGAGAGAGAGAGATAGATAGATAGATAGATAGATAGATAGATAGATAGATAGATAGAGATGGAGAGAGAACCAGAGAGAGGGACATGGGGAGAGGGAGGGAGAGAACGAGAGAGAGAGATAGATAGAGATCGAGAGAGAACCAGAGAGTGAGGGACATGGGGAGAGGGAGGGAGAGAACGAGAGAGAGATAGATAGAGATCGAGAGAGAACCAGAGAGAGAGGGACACGGGGAGAGGGAGAGAGAGAACGTGAGAGAGAGATAGATAGATAGAGATCGAGAGAGAACCAGAGAGAGAGGGGACACGGGGAGAGGAGGGAGAGAACGAGAGAGAGAGATAAATAAATAAATAAATAAATATATGCCATTTAGAAGACGCTTTTATCCAAAGCGATTTACAGTCATGTGTGCATACATTCTACGTATGGGTGGTCCCGGAATCGAACCCACTACCCTGGCGTTACAAGCGCCATGCTCTACCAACTGAGCTACGAGAGATAGATAGATAGAGATCGAGAGAGAACCAGAGAGAGAGGACATGGGGAGAGGGAGAGAGAGAACGAGAGAGAGAGAGAGATAGATAGATAGAGATCGAGAGAGAACTAGAGAGAGGGGACATGGGGAGAGGGAGAGAGAGAACGAGAGAGAGAGATAGATAGATAGAGATCGAGAGAGAACCAGAGAGAGAGGGACATGGGGAGAGGGAGAGAGAGAACGAGAGAGAGATAGATAGAGATGGAGAGAGAACCAGAGAGAGAGGGACACGGGGAGAGGGAGAGAGAGAGAGAGAGAGCTGTATAGATAGAGATGGAGAGAGAACCAGACAGAGAGGGACACGGGGAGAGGGAGAGAGAGAACGAGAGAGAGATAGATAGATAGAGATGGAGAGAGAACCAGAGAGAGAGGACATGGGGAGAGGGAGAGAGAGAACGAGAGAGAGAGAGAGATAGAGATGGAGAGAGAACCAGAGAGAGAGGGACACGGGGAGAGGGAGAGAGAGAACCAGAGAGAGGGGACACGGGGAGAGGAGAGAGAGAACGAGAGAGAGCTATATAGATAGAGATGGAGAGAGAACCAGACAGAGAGGAGAACTATGTGAGCTAAACCAGGCTGTGTAGATCTGAGTGTGACTCAACAAGGTTCCTCTCCTCTGTCTCCCCACAGCTCTCATTGTGTGTGGTGTGCCTCCTCTGCAGTAGTTGTCTCAGCGACCAGTCAGACAATTCTATTGTCTGGTGCTGACAGAACCAGAGAGAGTCTGGACTCCTTATCTATACCTAGTGCTGACAGAGAGAGAGGACTATTTATCTATAGCTAGTGCTGACAGAGGGCGAGAGTCTGGACTCTTTATCTATACCTAGTGCTGACAGAGGGAGAGAGTCTGGACTCTTTATCTATACCTAGTGCTGACAGAGAGAGAGAATCTGGACTCCTTATCTATACCTAGTGCTGACAGAGGGAGAGAATCTGGACTCCTTATCTATACCTAGTGCTGACAGAGAGAGAGAGTCTGGACTCCTTATCTATACCTAGTGCTGACAGAGAGAGAGAGAGTCTGGACTCCTTATCTATCTATACCTAGTGCTGACAGAGAGAGAGAGTCTGGACTCCTTATCTATACCAAGTGCTGACAGAGAGAGTCTGGACTCTTTATCTATACCTAGTGCTGACAGAGGAGTCTGGACTCCTTATCTATACCTCGTGCTGACAGAGAGAGTCTGGACTCCTTATCTATACCAAGTGCTGAGAGAGAGAGAGTCTGGACTCCTTATCTATACCTAGTGCTGACAGAGAGAGAGAACTCCTTATCTATACCTAGTGCTGACAGAGAGAGAGAGTCTGGACTCCTTATCTATACCTAGTGCTGACAGAGAGAGAGAGTCTGGACTCCTTATCTATACCAAGTGCTGAGAGAGAGAGGACTATTTATCTATACCTAGTGCTGACAGAGAGAGAGAGTCTGGACTCCTTATCTATACCAAGTGCTGACAGAGAGAGAGAGTCTGGACTCTTTATCTATACCTAGTGCTGACAGAGGGAGTCTGGACTCCTTATCTATACCTAGTGCTGACAGAGAGAGTCTGGACTCCTTACCTATACCTCGTGCTGACAGAGAGAGTCTGGACTCCTTATCTATACCTAGTGCTGACAGAGGGAGTCTGGACTCCTTATCTATACCTAGTGCTGACAGAGAGAGAGAGTCTGGACTCCTTATCTATACCTAGTGCTGACAGAGAGAGAGAGTCTGGACTCCTTATCTATACCTAGTGCTGACAGAGAGAGAGAGTCTGGACTCCTTATCTATACCAAGTGCTGAGAGAGAGAGAGGACTATTTATCTATACCTAGTGCTGACAGAGAGAGAGAGAGTCTGGACTCCTTATCTATACCAAGTGCTGACAGAGAGAGAGACTCTTTATCTATACCTAGTGCTGACAGAGGGAGTCTGGACTCTTATCTATACCTAGTGCTGACAGAGAGTCTGGACTCCTTACCTATACCTCGTGCTGACAGAGAGAGTCTGGACTCCTTATCTATACCTAGTGCTGACAGAGGGAGTCTGGACTCCTTATCTATACCTAGTGCTGACAGAGAGAGAGAGTCTGGACTCCTTATCTATACCTAGTGCTGACAGAGAGAGAGTCTGGACTCCTTGTCTATACTCAGTATATAACCTGTATCTATACTCTTACCTCGAATATCAAATCAAATCAAATGTATTTATATAGCCCTTCGTACATCAGCTGATATCTCAAAGTGCTGTACAGAAACCCAGCCTAAAACCCCAAACAGCAAGCAATGCAGGTGTAGAAGCACAATGGCTAGGAAAAACTCCCTAGAAAGGCCAAAACCTAGGAAGAAACCTAGAGAGGAACCAGGCTATGTGGGGTGGCCAGTCCTCTTCTGGCTGTGCCGGATGGAGATTATAACAGAACATGACCAAGATGTTCAAATGTTCATAAATGACCAGCATGGTCCAATAATAATAATAAGGCAGAACAGTTGAAACTGGAGCAGCAGCACAGTCAGGTGGACTGGGGACAGCAAGGAGTCATCATGCCAGGTAGTCCTGAGCCATGGTCCTAGGGCTCAAGTCCTCCGAGAGAGAGAAAGAAAGAGAGAATTAGAGAGAGCATACTTACATTTACCCCGGACACCGGAAGAGACAGGAGAAGTTCTCCAGATATATCAGACTGACCCCTAGCCCCCCGACACATAAACTACTGCAGCATAAATACTGGAGACTGAGACAGGAGAAATACTCCAGATATAACAGACTGACCCTAGCCCCGGGGTCAGGAGACACTGTACAATCTCTGTTACCTACAGTATCTAGTATCTCTGTTACCTACAGTATCTAGTATCTATGTTACCTACAGTATCTATTCCCTCTGTTACCTACAGTATCTAGTATCTCTGTTACCTACAGTATCTAGTATCTCTGTTACCTACAGTATCTAGTACCTCTGTTACCTACAGTATCTAGTATCTCTGTTACCTACAGTATCTAGTATCTCTGTTACCTACAGTATCTATTCCCTCTGTTACCTACAGTATCTATTCCCTCTGTTACCTACAGTATCTAGTATCTCTGTTACCTACAGTATCTAGTACCTCTGTTACCTACAGTATCTAGTATCTATGTTACCTACAGTATCTAGTACCTCTGTTACCTACAGTATCTAGTATCTATGTTACCTACAGTATCTAGTATCTCTGTTACCTACAGTATCTAGTACCTACAGTATCTAGTCTGTTACCTACAGTATCTAGTACCTCTGTTACCTACAGTATCTAGTATCTCTGTTACCTACAGTAGTATCTCTGTTACCTACATTATCTAGTATCTGTTACCTACAGTATCTAGTATCTATGTTACCTACAGTATCTATGTTACCTACAGTATCTATTCCCTCTGTTACCTACAGTATCTAGTATCTCTGTTACCTACAGTATCTAGTATCTCTGTTACCTACAGTATCTAGTATCTCTGTTACCTACAGTATCTAGTATCTCTGTTACCTACAGTATCTAGTATCTCTGTTACCTACAGTATCTAGTATCTCTGTTACCTACAGTATCTAGTATCTCTGTTACCTACAGTATCTAGTATCTCTGTTACCTACAGTATCTAGTATCTCTGTTACCTACAGTATCTAGTATCTCTGTTACCTACAGTATCTAGTGTCTGTTACCTACAGTATCTAGTATCTGTTACCTACAGTATCTAGCATCTCTGTTACCTACAGTATTTAGCATCTCTGTTACCTACAGTATCTAGTATCTATGTTACCTACAGTATTTAGTATCTCTGTTACCTGCAGTATCTAGCATCTCTGTTACCTACAGTATTTAGTATCTCTGTTACCTACAGTATCTAGCATCTCTGTTACCTACAGTATCTAGTATCTCTGTTACCTACAGTATCTAGTATCTCTGTTACCTACAGTATCTAGTATCTCTGTTACCTACAGTATCTAGTATCTCTGTTACCTACAGTATCTAGTACCTCTGTTACCTACAGTATCTAGTATCTCTGTTACCTACAGTATCTAGTATCTCTGTTACCTACAGTATCTAGTACCTCTGTTACCTACAGTATCTAGTACCTCTGTTACCTACAGTATCTAGTATCTCTGTTACCTACAGTATCTAGTATCTCTGTTACCTACAGTATCTAGTATCTCTGTTACCTACAGTATCTAGTATCTCTGTTACCTACAGTATCTATTTCCTCTGTTACCTACAGTATCTAGTATCTCTGTTACCTACAGTATCTAGTATCTCTGTTACCTACAGTATCTAGTATCTCTGTTACCTACAGTATCTAGTATCTCTGTTACCTACAGTATCTAGTATCTCTGTTACCTACAGTATCTAGTATCTCTGTTACCTACAGTATCTAGTATCTGTTACCTACAGTATCTAGTATCTCTGTTACCTACAGTATCTAGTATCTCTGTTACCTACAGTATCTAGTATCTCTGTTACCTACAGTATCTAACATCTCTGCTACCTACAGTATCTAGTATCTCTGTTACCTACAGTATCTAGTATCTCTGTTACCTACAGTATCTAGTATCTCTGTTACCTACAGTATCTAGTATCTCTGTTACCTACAGTATCTAGCATCTCTGTTACCTACATTATCTAGTATCTGTTACCTACAGTATCTAGTATCTATGTTACCTACAGTATCTATGTTACCTACAGTATCTAGTACCTCTGTTACCTACAGTATTTAGTATCTCTGTTACCTACAGTATCTAACATCTCTGCTACCTACAGTATCTAGTATCTATGTTACCTACAGTATCTAGTACCTCTGTTACCTACAGTATCTAGTATCTCTGTTACCTACAGTATCTAGTATCTCTGTTACCTACAGTATCTAGTATCTCTGTTACCTACAGTATCTAGTATCTCTGTTACCTACAGTATCTAGTATCTCTGTTACCTACAGTATCTAGTATCTCTGTTACCTACAGTATCTAGTATCTCTGTTACCTACAGTATCTAGTATCTGTTACCTACAGTATCTAGTATATATGTTACCTACAGTATCTAGTATCTGTTACCTACAGTATCTAGTATCTCTGTTACCTACAGTATCTAGCATCTCTGTTACCTACATTATCTAGTATCTGTTACCTACAGTATCTAGTATCTCTGTTACCTACAGTATCTAGTATCTCTGTTACCTACAGTATCTAGTACCTCTGTTACCTACAGTATCTAGTACCTCTGTTACCTACAGTATCTAGTATCTCTGTTACCTACAGTATCTAGTATCTCTGTTACCTACAGTATCTAGTACCTCTGTTACCTACAGTATCTAGTACCTCTGTTACCTACAGTATCTAGTATCTCTGTTACCTACAGTATCTAGTATCTCTGTTACCTACAGTATCTAGTATCTCTGTTACCTACAGTATCTAGTATCTGTTACCTACAGTATCTAGTATCTACAGTACCTACAGTATCTATATCTCTGTTACCTACAGTATCTAGTATCTCTGTTACCTACAGTATCTAGTATCTCTGTTACCTACAGTATCTAGTATCTCTGTTACCTACAGTATCTAGTATCTCTGTTACCTACAGTATCTAGTATCTCTGTTACCTACAGTATCTAGTATCTCTGTTACCTACAGTATCTAGTATCTCTGTTACCTACAGTATCTAGTATCTCTGTTACCTACAGTATCTAGTATCTCTGTTACCTACAGTATCTAGTATCTCTGTTACCTACAGTATCTAGTATCTCTGTTACCTACAGTATCTAGTATCTCTGTTACCTACAGTATCTAGTATCTCTGTTACCTACAGTATCTAGTATCTCTGTTACCTACAGTATCTAGTATCTGTTACTCAGTATCTAGTATCTTTGAGTTGTAGACAGTATCTACTTTCCCTACAGTAAATGACTACTGTTACCTACAGTAGGATAGGCTCTGTTACCTACAGGACATTCTTCATTTACCTTTTGTATCCAAAAATAGCTAATAACTACGGTATCAGAATTGGTTACCTACAGTATCTAGTATCTCTGGTCACAGTATCAATCTCTGCAGAGGGAACACATCACTGTTACCTACAGTATCTAGCATCTCTGTTCCTCAGTATCTAGATCTCTGTTACCTACAGTATCTAGTATCTTTAGGTCATGTAAACTGAAAAAATATATATAAACTGTTACCTAAAACAATTTTAAATGATTTTAACTCTGTTACCTACATATCTAGCATCTCAATTACCTAAATTCATTAGTATCTAATCCTACATGTCATCTCTGACTGGGAATACTAGCATCTCTGTTACCTACAGTAAACCTCTGTTAAAGTATCTAGTATCTCTGTTACCTCAGTATCTGGTATCTCTGAACCTACAGTATCTAGTATCTCTGTTACCTACAGTATCTAGTATCTCTGTGGACCTACAGTATCTAGTATCTCTATAGTCCTTTTCTCATAACCAGTCGTTTGAGTTGTAGACAGCCTCAGTTTCCCCTTGGGGTAAATGAAAACCAGTCAGGATCTGGCTGAGAACTTACAGGACATTCTTCATTTCAGCTTTTGTGTCCAAAAATAGCTAATAACTCACGGTGCAGAATTGGATAGGGCTGGCAGCAAAGGCTGAGTCTGGTCACTGTGACAACTACTGCAGAAAACCATCACATCTGGTGAGGAGTCAGAAAACCAGACAGCCTGGTTTAGGTCATGTAAACTGAAAAAAGTATATAAAACGCAACATGAAAACAATATCTTAAATGATTTTAACGATCAGATAAAGGAGATCAGTCAATTGAAATAAACCATTAGTCCTAATCTATGGATGTCACATGACTGGGAATACAGATATACATCTGTTGGTCACAGAAACCATAAAAGTATCTGGTGTGGATCAGAAAACCAGTCAGTATCTGGTGTGGATCAGAAAACCAGTCAGTATCTGGTGTGGATCAGAAACCAGTCAGTATCTGGTGTGGATCAGAAAACCAGTCAGTATATGGTGTGGATCAGAGAACCAGTCAGTATCTGGTGCGGATCAGAAAACCAGTCAGTATCTGGTGTGGATCAGAAAACCAGTCAGTATCTGGCGTGGATCAGAAAACCAGTCAGTATCTGGTGTGGATCAGAAAACCAGTCAGTATCTGGTGTGTGACTACCACTTGCCTCATGCCTCGTGACACATCTCCTTCACATAGAGTTGATCAGGATGTTGATTTGTGGCCTGTGGAATGTTGTTCCACTCCTCTTCATTGGCTGTGAGAAGTTGCTTGATATTGGCGGGAACTGGAACACGCTGTCGTACACGTCGATCCAAAGCCCGAACATGCTCAACGGGTGACACGTCTGTGAGTATGCAGGCTTTGGACGAACTGGGAAATGTTCAGCTTCCAGAAATTGTGTATAGTTCCTTGCATCATGGGGCGGCAGGTAGCCTAGATGTTAGAGCATTGGGCCAGTAACCGAAACGTTGCTAGATCAAATCCCCGAGCTGACAAGGTAAAAATCTGTTGTTCTGCCCCTGAACAAGGCAATTAACCCACTGTTCCTAGGCTGTCATTGTAAATAAGAATGTGTTCTTAACTGACTTGCCTAGTTAATTAAAGTTTAAATGAAATGTTGTGTAAATTCTAATCAATAATAAGAAGAGACAAGGTCCATCACCAATCAGGATATTACTTGTATTTAATATTGATTAATTACTGCATCAATGATCAATAATAGTCAACCCAGCACTCGACTGTACGGCCGAGCAGCCGAACCTGATAACGTAAACCAGAGATCTTATATAAGAAATATAAGAAGTGTTTAGTCATGGCTGGTTCCACCCCTCTCATGCAGACTAAAGGGCATCGTAAGCCACTCTGGGTTCCTCCTGTTGTTATCTGCACGGGGGGGTGGGGGTGGAGGGGTTGTCTTAACCCTACCCTGGTTTAGATTCCCAGATGCCAGGATGAAGGTGAGACAATAATGAGGCATTGTTCTAAACTCTTCCACACGCTCTCTCTCTCTCTCTTTCTCGGTTACAACCACAACATCTTGTCTATGGAATGGCCGCTTTCAGATTTTTTTATAACCAATGTCACAATCTCTAGCAAAACCCATTTCCCTTGACCATACGTCCAGACTAACTGCAGGAAGCTCAAGTAAAAACCCATTTCCCTTGACCATACGTCCAGACTAACTGCAGGAAGCTCGAGTAAAACCCATTTCCCTTGACCATACGTCCAGACTAACTGCAGGAAGCTCAAGTAAAAACCCATTTCCCTTGACCATACGTCCAGAATAACTGCAGGAAGAGTAAAACCCATTTCCCTTGACCATACGTCCAGACTAACTGCAGGAAGCTCGAGTAAAAACCCATTTCCCTTGACCATACGTCCAGACTAACTGCAGGAAGAGTAAAAACCCATTTCCCTTGACCATACGTCCAGACTAACTGCAGGAAGCTCAAGTAAAAACCCATTTCCCTTGACCATACGTCCAGACTAACTGCAGGAAGAGTGAAAACCCATTTCCCTTGACCATACGTCCAGACTAACTGCAGGAAGAGTAAAAACCCATTTCCCTTGACCATACGTCCAGACTAACTGCAGGAAGCTCGAGTAAAAACCCATTTCACTTGACCATACGTCCAGACTAACTGCAGGAAGCTCGAGTAAAAACCCATTTCCCTTGACCATACGTCCAGACTAACTGCAGGAAGAGTATAAACCCATTTCCCTTGACCATACGTCCAGACTAACTGCAGGAAGAGTAAAAACCCATTTCCCTTGACCATACGTCCAGACTAACTGCAGGAAGAGTATAAACCCATTTCCCTTGACCATACGTCCAGACTAACTGCAGGAAGCTCAAGTAAAAACCCATTTCCCTTGACCATACCCATTTCCCATTTCCCTTGACCATACGTCCAGACTAACTGCAGGAAGAGTGAAAACCCATTTCCTTGACCATACGTCCAGACTAACTGCAGGAAGAGTAAAAACCCATTTCCCTTGACCATACGTCCAGACTAACTGCAGGAAGCTCACGTAAAAACCCATTTCCCTTGACCATACGTCCAGACTAACTGCAGGAAGAGTAAAACCCATTTCCCTTGACCATACGTCCAGACTAACTGCAGGAAGAGTAAAACCCATTTCCCTTGACCATACGTCCAGACTAACTGCAGGAAGCTCAAGTAAAAACCCATTTCCCTTGACCATACGTCCAGACTAACTGCAGGAAGAGTAAAACCCATTTCCCTTGACCATACGTCCAGACTAAAACCCATTTCCCTTGCAGGAAACTCAGGAAGAAAAAACCCATTTCCCTTGACCATACGTCCAGACTAACTGCAGGAAGAGTAAAACCCATTTCCCTTGACCATACGTCCAGACTAACTGCAGGAAGCTCAGTAAAAACCCATTTCCCTTGACCATACGTCCAGACTAACTGCAGGAAGAGTATAAACCCATTTCCCTTGACCATACGTCCAGACTAACTGCAGGAAGAGTAAAACCCATTTCCCTTGACCATACGTCCAGACTAACTGCAGGAAGCCCATTTCCCTTGACCATACGTCCAGACGAACTGCAGAAAGAGTAAAAACCCATTTCCCTTGACCATACGTCCAGACTAACTGCAGGAAGAGTAAAACCCATTTCCCTTGACCATACGTCCAGACTAACTGCAGGAAGAGTAAAAACCCATTTCCCTTGACCATACGTCCAGACTAACTGCAGGAAGAGTAAAACCCATTTCCCTTGACCATACGTCCAGACTAACTGCAGGAAGAGTAAAAACCCATTTCCCTGACCATACGTCCAGACTAACTGCAGGAAGAGTAAAAACCCATTTCCCTTGACCATACGTCCAGACTAACTGCAGGAAGAGTAAAACCCATTTCCCTTGACCATACGTCCAGACTAACTGCAGGAAGAGTAAAAACCCATTTCCCTTGACCATACGTCCAGACTAACTGCAGGAAGAGTAAAAACCCATTTCCCTTGACCATACGTCCAGACTAACTGCAGGAAGAGTATAAACCCATTTCCCTTGACCATACGTCCAGACTAACTGCCCCATTTCCCTTGACCATACGTCCAGACTAACTGCAGGAAGAGTAAAAACCCATTTCCCTTGACCATACGTCCAGACTAACTGCAGGAAGAGTAAAACCCATTTCCCTTGACCATACGTCCAGACTAACTGCAGGAAGAGTAAAACCCATTTCCCTTGACCATACGTCCAGACTAACTGCAGGAAGAGTATAAACCCATTTCCCTTGACCATACGTCCAGACTAACTGCAGGAAGAGTAAAAACCCATTTCCCTTGACCATACGTCCAGACTAACTGCAGGAAGAGTAAAAACCCATTTCCCTTGACCATACGTCAGACTAACTGCAGGAAGAGTAAAAACCCATTTCCCTTGACCATACGTCCAGACTAACTGCAGGAAGAGTAAAAACCCATTTCCCTTGACCATACGGACTAACTGCAGGAAGAGTAAAACCCATTTCCCTTGACCATACGTCCAGACTAACTGCAGGAAGAGTAAAACCCATTTCCCTTGACCATACGTCCAGACTAACTGCAGGAAGAGTAAAACCCATTTCCCTTGACCATACGTCCAGACTAACTGCAGGAAGAGTGAAAACCCATTTCCCTTGACCATACGTCCAGACTAACTGCAGGAAGAGTGAAAACCCATTTCCCTTGACCATACGTCCAGACTAACTGCAGGAAGAGTAAAACCCATTTCCCTTGACCATACGTCCAGACTAACTGCAGGAAGAGTAAAACCCATTTCCCTTGACCATACGTCCAGACTAACTGCAGGAAGAGTAAAAACCCATTTCCCTTGACCATACGTCCAGACTAACTGCAGGAAGAGTAAAACCCATTTCCCTTGACCATACGTCCAGACTAACTGCAGGAAGAGTAAAACCCATTTCCCTTGACCATACGTCCAGACTAACTGCAGGAAGCTCAGTAAAACCCATTTCCCTTGACCATACGTCCAGACTAACTGCAGGAAGAGTATAAACCCATTTCCCTTGACCATACGTCCAGACTAACTGCAGGAAGAGTAAAAACCCATTTCCCTTGACCATACGTCCAGACTAACTGCAGGAAGAGTATAAACCCATTTCCCTTGACCATACGTCCAGACTAACTGCAGGAAGCTCAAAAAACCCATTTCCCTTGACCATACGTCCAGACTAACTGCAGGAAGAGTAAAACCCATTTCCCTTGACCATACGTCCAGACTAACTGCAGGAAGAGTAAAAACCCATTTCCCTTGACCATACGTCCAGACTAACTGCAGGAAGAGTAAAACCCCATTTCCCTTGACCATACGTCCAGACTAACTGCAGGAAGAGTAAAACCCATTTCCCTTGACCATACGTCCAGACTAACTGCAGGAAGAGTATAAACCCATTTCCCTTGACCATACGTCCAGACTAACTGCAGGAAGAGTGAAAAAACCCATTTCCCTTGACCATACGTCCAGACTAACTGCAGGAAGAGGTAAACCCATTTCCTTGACCAAGACTAACTGCAGGAAGAGTAAAAACCCATTTCCCTTGACCATACGTCCAGACTAACTGCAGGAAGAGTATAAACCCATTTCCCTTGACCATACGTCCAGACTAACTGCAGGAAGAGTAAAACCCATTTCCCTTGACCATACGTCCAGACTAACTGCAGGAAGAGTAAAACCCATTTCCCTTGACCATACGTCCAGACTAACTGCAGGAAGCTCTAGTCCATTTCCCTTGACCATAACTGCAGGAAGAGTGAAAACCCATTTCCCTTGACCATACGTCCAGACTAACTGCAGGAAGAGTAAAAACCCATTTCCCTTGACCATACGTCCAGACTAACTGCAGGAAGAGTGAAAACCCATTTCCCTTGACCATACGTCCAGACTAACTGCAGGAAGAGTGAAAACCCATTTCCCTTGACCATACGTCCAGACTAACTGCAGGAAGAGTGAAAACCCATTTCCCTTGACCATACGTCCAGACTAACTGCAGGAAGAGTAAAACCCATTTCCCTTGACCATACGTCCAGACTAACTGCAGGAAGAGTAAAACCCATTTCCCTTGACCATACTCCAGACTAACTGCAGGAAGAGTATAAACCCATTTCCCTTGACCATACGTCCAGACTAACTGCAGGAAGCTCAAGTAAAAACCCATTTCCCTTGACCATACGTCCAGACTAACTGCAGGAAGAGTATAAACCCATTTCCCTTGACCATACGTCCAGACTAACTGCAGCTCAGAGTAAAACCCATTTCCCTTGACCATACGTCCAGACTAACTGCAGGAAGAGTAAAAACCCATTTCCCTTGACCATACGTCCAGACTAACTGCAGGAAGAGTAAAACCCATTTCCCTTGACCATACGTCCAGACTAACTGCAAAGAGTAAAAACCCATTTCCCTTGACCAGGACTAACTGAAGGAAGTAAAACCCATTTCCCTTGACCATACGTCCAGACTAACTGCAGGAAGAGTGAAAACCCATTTCCTTGACCATACGTCCAGACTAACTGCAGGAAGAGTAAAACCCATTTCCCTTGACCATACGTCCAGACTAACTGCAGGAAGAGTAAAAACCCATTTCCTTGACCATACGTCCAGACTAACTGCAGGAAGAGTATTTCCTGAAAAACCCATTTTCCCTTGACCATACGTCCAGACTAACTGCAGGAAGAGTAAAACCCCATTTCCTTGACCATACGTCCAGACTAACTGCAGGAAGAGTAGAAACCCATTTCCCTTGACCATACGTCCAGACTAACTGCAGGAAGCTCTAGTAAAAACCCATTTCCCTTGACCATACGTCCAGACTAACTGCAGGAAGAGTGAAACCCATTTCCTTGACCATACGTCCAGACTAACTGCAGGAAGAGTATAAACCCATTTCCCCTTGACCATACGTCCAGACTAACTGCAGGAAGCTCAAGTAAAAACCCATTTCCCTTGACCATACGTCCAGACTAACTGCAGGAAGAGTATAAACCCATTTCCCTTGACCATACGTCCAGACTAACTGCAGGAAGCTCAAGTAAAAACCCATTTCCCTTGACCATACGTCAGACTAACTGCAGGAAGAGAAGAAAACCCCGTATTGACCATACGTCCAGACTAACTGCAGGAAGAGTAGAAAACCCATTTCCCTTGACCACCGCGTCCAGACTAACTGCAGGAAGAGTGAAAACCCATTTCCCTTGACCATACGTCCAGACTAACTGCAGGAAGAGTAAAAACCCATTTCCCTTGACCATACGTCCAGACTAACTGCAGGAAGAGTAAAACCCATTGCCCTTGACCATACGTCCAGACTAACTGCAGGAAGAGTATAAAAACTCATTTCCCTTGACCCATACGCTCCAGACTAACTGCAGGAAGAGTATAAACCCATTTCCCTTGACCATCCGTCCAGACTAACTGCAGGAAGCTCAGACCATACGTAAAGCCCATTTCCCTTGACCACATCGTCCAGACTAACTGCAGGAAGAGTATAAGCCCATTTCCCTTGACCATACGTCCAGACTAACTGCAGGAAGCTCAAGTAAAAACCCATTTCCCTTGACCATACGTCAGACTAACTGCAGGAAGAGTATAAACCCATTTTTTTTTCCCTTGACCATACGTCAGACTAACTGCAGGAAGCTCAGTAAAAACCCATTTCCCTTGACCATACGTCCAGACTAACTGCAGGAAAGTAAAACCCATTTCCCTTGACCATACGTCAGACTAACTACAGGAAGAGTAAAAACCCATTTCCCTTGACCATGCGTCGGATATTAACTGCAGGAAGCAGTAAAAACCCATTTCCCTTGACCATACGTCCAGACTAACTGCAGGAAGAGTAAAAACCCATTTCCCTTGACCATACGTCCAGACTAACTGCAGGAAGCTCAGTAAAACCCATTTCCCTTGACCATACGTCCAGACTAACTGCAGGAAGAGTAAAAACCCATTTCCCTTGACCATACGTCCAGACTAACTGCAGGAAGAGTAAAAACCCATTTCCCTTGACCATACGTCCAGACTAACTGCAGGAAGAGTAAAAACCCATTTCCCTTGACCATACGTCCAGACTAACTGCAGGAAGAGTAAAAACCCATTTCCCTTGACCATACGTCCAGACTAACTGCAGGAAGAGTAAAAACCCATTTCCCTTGACCATACGTCCAGACTAACTGCAGGAAGAGTATAAACCCATTTCCTTGACCATACGTCCAGACTAACTGCAGGAAGAGTAAAAACCCATTTCCTTGACCATACGTCCAGACTAACTGCAGGAAGAGTAAAACCCATTTCCCTTGACCATACGTCCAGACTAACTGCAGGAAGAGTAAAACCCATTTCCCTTGACCATACGTCCAGACTAACTGCAGGAAGAGTAAAAACCCATTTCCCTTGACCATACGTCCAGACTAACTGCAGGAAGAGTAAAAACCCATTTCCCTTGACCATACGTCCAGACTAACTGCAGGAAGAGTAAAACCCATTTCCCTTGACCATACGTCCAGACTAACTGCAGGAAGAGTAAAAACCCATTTCCCTTGACCATACGTCCAGACTAACTGCAGGAAGAGTATAAACCCATTTCCCTTGACCATACGTCCAGACTAACTGCAGGAAGAGTAAAAACCCATTTCCCTTGACCATACGTCCAGACTAACTGCAGGAAGAGTAAAAACCCATTTCCCTTGACCATACGTCCAGACTAACTGCAGGAAGCAAGAGTAAAAACCCATTTCCCTTGACCATACGTCCAGACTAACTGCAGGAAGAGTGAAAACCCATTTCCCTTGACCATACGTCCAGACTAACTGCAGGAAGAGTATAAACCCATTTCCCTTGACCATACGTCCAGACTAACTGCAGGAAGCTCAAGTAAAAACCCATTTCCCTTGACCATACGTCCAGACTAACTGCAGGAAGAGTATAAACCCATTTCCCTTGACCATACGTCCAGACTAACTGCAGGAAGCTCAAGTAAAACCCATTTCCCTTGACCATACGTCCAGACTAACTGCAGGAAGAGTAAAAACCCATTTCCCTTGACCATACGTCCAGACTAACTGCAGGAAGAGTAAAAACCCATTTCCCTTGACCATACGTCCAGACTAACTGCAGGAAGAGTAAAACCCATTTCCCTTGACCATACGTCCAGACTAACTGCAGGAAGAGTAAAAACCCATTTCCCTTGACCATACGTCCAGACTAACTGCAGGAAGAGTAAAAACCCATTTCCCTTGACCATACGTCCAGACTAACTGCAGGAAGAGTAAAAACCCATTTCCCTTGACCATACGTCAGACTAACTGCAGGAAAGGTAAAAACCCATTTCCCTTGACCATACGTCCAGGCAGACTGCAGGAAGAGTAAAAACCCATTTCCCTTGACCATACGTCCAGACTAACTGCAGGAAGAGTATAAACCCATTTCCCTTGACCATACGTCAGACTAACTGCAGGAAGAGTAAAGCCCATTTCCCTTGACCATACGTCCAGACTAACTGCAGGAAGAGTATAAACCCATTTCCCTTGACCATCGTCCAGACTAACTGCAGGAAGCTCTAGTAAAACCCATTTCCCTTGACCATACGTCAGACTAACTGCAGGAAGAGTGAAAACCCATTTCCCTTGACCATACGTCCAGACTAACTGCAGGAAGGTAAAACCCATTTCCCTTGACCATACGTCCAGACTAACTGCAGGAAGCTCTGAAAAACCCCATTTCCCTTGACCATACGTCAGACTAACTGCAGGAAGCTCTAGTAAAAACCCATTTCCCTTGTTCATGTCCAGACTAACTGCAGGAAGCTCAAGTAAAACCCATTTCCCTTGACCATACGTCAGACTAACTGCAGGAAGATAAAACCCATGTCCCCTTGACCATACGTCCAGACTAACTACAGGAAGAGTAAACTGACTTCCCTTGACCATACGTCAGACTAACTGCAGGAAGAGTAAAAACCCATTTCCCTTGACCATACGTCAGACGAAGACTGCAGGAAGAGTATAAACCCATTTCCCTTGACCATACGTCCAGACTAACTGCAGGAAGAGTATAAACCCATTTCCCTTGACCATGCGTCCAGACTAACTACAGGAAGAGTATAAACCCATTTCCCATGACCATACGTCCAGACTAACTGGGAAGAGTAAAAACCCATTTCCCTTGACCATCGTCCAGGCGAACTGCAGGAAGGTAAAAACCCATTTCCCTTGACCATACGTCAGACTAACTGCAGGAAGAGTATAAACCCATTTCCTTGACCATACGTCCAGACTAACTACAGGAAGAGTATAAACCATTTCCCTTGACCATACGTCCAGACTAACTGCAGGAAGAGTAAAAACCATTTCCTTGACCATACGTCCAGACTAACTGCAGGAAGAAAAACCATTTCCCTTGACCATACGTCCAGACGAACTGCAGGAAGAGTAAAACCCATTTCCCTTGACCATACGTCCAGACTAACTGCAGGAAGAGTATAAACCCATTTCCTTGACCATACGTCCAGACTAACTGCAGGAAGAGTAAAAGCCCATTTCCCTTGACCATACGTCCAGACTAACTGCAGGAAGAGTATAAACCCATTTCCCCTTGACCATACGTCCAGACTAACTGCAGGAAGCTCTAGTAAAAACCCATTTCCTTGACCATACGTCCAGACTAACTGCAGGAAGAGTGAAAACCCATTTCCCTTGACCATACGTCCAGACTAACTGCAGGAAGAGTAAAAAACCCATTTCCCTTGACCATACGTCCAGACTAACTGCAGGAAGCTCTAGAAAAAACCAGGAAGAGTATAAACCCATTTCCCTTGACCATACGTCCAGACTAACTGCAGGAAGAAGAAAACCCATTTCCCACTTGACCATACGTCAGACTAACTGCAGGAAGAGTAAAAACCCATTTCCTTGACCATACGTCCAGACTAACTGCAGGAAGAGTGAAACCCATTTCCCTTGACCATACGTCCAGACTAACTGCAGGAAGAGTTAAAACCCATTTCCCTTGACCATACGTCCAGACTAACTGCAGGAAGAGTATAAACCCATTTCCCTTGACCATACGTCCAGACTAACTGCAGGAAGAGTGAAAACCCATTGCCCATGACCATACGTCCAGACTAACTGCAGGAAAACCCATTTCCTTGACCATACGTCCAGACTAACTGCAGGAAGAGTATAAACCCATTTCCTTGACCATACGTCCAGACTAAGAGTAAAAACCCATTTCCCGACCAGCCATACGTAAAAAACCAGACCATCTGCTGCAGGAAGTAAAACCCATTTCCCTTGACCATACGTCAGACTAACTGCAGGAAGAGTAAAAACCCATTTCCCTTGACCATACGTCCCAGACTAACTGCAGGAAGAGTGAAAACCCATTGCCCTTGACCATACGTCCAGACTAACTGCAGGAAGCTCAAGTAAAACCCATTTCCCTTGACCATACGTCCAGACTAACTGCAGGAAGAGTAGAAACCCATTTCCCTTGACCATACGTCCAGACTAACTGCAGGAAGCTCAAAACCCATTTCCTTGACCATACGTCCAGACTAACTGCAGGAAGAGTATAAACCCATTTCCCCTTGACCATACGGAAGCAGGAAGCTCAAGTAAAACCCATTTCCCTTGACCATACGTCCAGACTAACTGCAGGAAGAGTAAAACCCATTTCCCTTGACCATAACCCCATTTCCCTTGACCATACGTCCAGACTAACTGCAGGAAGAGTAAAACCCATTTCCCTTGACCATACGTCCAGACTAACTGCAGGGAAGAGTAAAAGCTTTCTGACCATACGTCCAGACTAACTGCAGGAAGAGTAAAAACCATTTCCCTTGACCATACGTCAGACTAACTGCAGGAAGCTCTAGTATAAAACCCATTTCCCTTGACCATACGTCCAGACTAACTGCAGGAAGAGTAAAACTCAAGTAAAAAGGAAGAGTATAAACCCATTTCCCTTGACCATTGACCTGCAGGAGAGTACGTCCAGACTAACTGCAGGAAGAGTATAAACCCATTTCCCTTGACCATATGTCAGACTAACTGCAGGAAGCTCAAGTAAAAACCCATTTCCCCTTGACCATACGTCAGACTAACTGCAGGAAGAGTAAAACCCATTTCCCTTGACCATACGTCCAGACTAACTGCAGGAAGCTCAGTAAAAACCCATTTCCCTTGACCATACGTCCAGACTAACTGCAGGAAGAGTAAAACCCATTTCCCTTGACCATACGTCCAGACTAACTGCAGGAAGCTCAGTAAAAACCCATTTCCCTTGACCATACGTCCAGACTAACTGCAGGAAGAGTGAAAACCATTTCCCTTGACCATACGTCCAGACTAACTGCAGGAAGAGTAAAACCCATTTCCCTTGACCATACGTCCAGACTAACTGCAGGAAGAGTAAAACCCATTTCCCTTGACCATGCGTCCAGACTAACTGCAGGAAGAGTAAACCCATTTCCTGACCATACGTCCAGACTAACTGCAGGAAGAGTAAAAGCCCATTTCCCTTGACCATACGTCCAGACTAACTGCAGGAAGAGTAAAACCCATTTCCCTTGACCATACGTCCAGACTAACTACAGGAAGAGTATAAACCCATTTCCCTTGACCATACGTCCAGACTAACTGCAGGAAGAGTAAAAACCATTTCCCCTTGACCATGCCAGACGAACTAGGAAGAGTAAAAACCCATTTCCCTTGACCATACGTCCAGACTAACTGCAGGAAGTATAAACCCATTTCCCTTGACCATACGTCCAGACTAACTGCAGGAAGAGTATAAACCCATTTCCCTTGACCATACGTCCAGACTAACTGCAAAGAGTAAAAACCCATTTCCCTCATACGTAACTGCAGGAAGAGTAAACCCATTTTCCCTTGACCATACGTCCAGACGAACTGCAGGAAGAGTAAAACCCATTTCCCTTGACCATACGTCCAGACTAACTGCAGGAAGAGTATAAACCCATTTCCCTTGACCATACGTCCAGACTAACTGCAGGAAGAGTAAAACCCATTTCCCTTGACCATACGTCCAGACTAACTGCAGGAAGAGTATAAACCCATTTCCCTTGACCATACGTCCAGACTAACTGCAGGAAGAGTAAAAACCCATTTCCCTTGACCATACGTCCAGACTAACTGCAGGAAGAGTAAAACCCATTTCCCTTGACCATACGTCCAGACTAACTGCAGGAAGAGTAAAAACCCATTTCCCTTGACCATACGGAGACTAACTGCAGGAAGAGTATAAACCCATTTCCCTTGACCATACGTCCAGACTAACTGCAGGAAGCTCTAGTAAAAACCCATTTCCCCTTGACCATACGTCAGACTAACTGCAGGAAGAGTAAAAACCCATTTCCCTTGACCATACGTCCAGACTAACTGCAGGAAGAGTAATAAACCCATTTCCCTTGACCATACGTCCAGACTAACTGAAGGAAGCTCAAGTAAAACCCATTTCCCTTGACCATACGTCCAGACTAACTGCAGGAAGCTATAAACCCATTTTCCCTTGACCATACGTCAGACTAACTGCAGGAAGCTCAAGTAAAAACCCATTTCCCTTGACCATACGTCCAGACTAACTGCAGGAAGAGTAAAAACCCATTTCCCTTGACCATACGTCCAGACTAACTGCAGGAAGAGTAAAAAACCCATTTCCCTTGACCATACGTCCAGACTAACTGCAGGAAGAGTTAAAACCCATTTCCCTTGACCATACGTCCAGACTAACTGCAGGAAGAGTAAAAACCCATTTCCCTTGACCATACGTCCAGACTAACTGCAGGAAGAGTGAAAACCCATTGCCCTTGACCATACGTCCAGACTAACTGCAGGAAGAAAACCCATTTCCTTGACCATACGTCCAGACTAACTGCAGGAAGAGTAAAAACCCATTTCCCTTGACCATACGTCCAGACTAACTGCAGGAAGAGTAAAAACCCATTTCCCTTGACCATACGTCCAGACTAACTGCAGGAAGAGTAAAAACCCATTTCCCTTGACCATACGTCCAGACTAACTGCAGGAAGAGTAAAAACCCATTTCCCTTGACCATACGTCCAGACTAACTGCAGGAAGAGTGAAAACCCATTGCCCTTGACCATACGTCCAGACTAACTGCAGGAAGAGTGAAACCCATTCCCTTGACCATACGTCCAGACTAACTGCAGGAAGAGTGAAAACCCATTTCCCTTGACCATACGTCCAGACTAACTGCAGGAAGAAAGTAAAAACCCATTTCCCTTGACCATACGTCCAGACTAACTGCAGGAAGAGTGAAAACCCATTGCCCTTTGACCATACGTCCAGACTAACTGCAGGAAGAGTGAAAACCCATTTCCCCTTGACCATACGTCCAGACTAACTGCAGGAAGAGTAAACCCATTTCCCTTGACCATACGTCCAGACTAACTGCAGGAAGCTCAAGTAAAAACCCATTTCCCTTGACCATACGTCCAGACTAACTGCAGGAAGAGTATAAACCCATTTCCCTTGACCATACGTCCAGACTAACTGCAGGAAGCTCAAGTAAAACCCATTTCCCTTGACCATACGTCCAGACTAACTGCAGGAAGAGTATAAACCCATTTCCCTTGACCATACGTCCAGACTAACTGCAGGAAGTCAGTAAAAACCCATTTCCCTTGACCATACGTCCAGACTAACTGCAGGAAGAGTAAAACCCATTTCCCTTGACCATACGTCCAGACTAACTACAGGAAGAGTAAAAACCCATTTCCCTTGACCATACGTCCAGACTAACTGCAGGAAGAGTATAAACCCATTTCCCTTGACCATACGTCCAGACTAACTGCAGGAAGAGTATAAACCCATTTCCCTTGACCATACGTCCAGACTAACTGCAGGAAGAGTAAAAACCCATTTCCCTTGACCATACGTCCAGACTAACTGCAGGAAGAGTAAAAACCCATTTCCCTTGACCATACGTCCAGACTAACTGCAGGAAGAGTAAAAACCCATTTCCCTTGACCATACGTCCAGACTAACTGCAGGAAGAGTATAAACCCATTTCCCTTGACCATACGTCCAGACTAAATGCAGGAAGAGTAAAAGCCCATTTCCCTTGACCATACGTCCAGACTAACTGCAGGAAGCTCTAGAAAAAACCCATTTCCCTTGACCATACGTCCAGACTAACTGCAGGAAGCTCTAGTAAAAACCCATTTCCCTTGACCATACGTCCAGACTAACTGCAGGAAGAGTGAAAACCCATTTCCCTTGACCATACGTCCAGACTAACTGCAGGAAGAGTATAAACCCATTTCCCTTGACCATACGTCCAGACTAACTGAAGGAAGCTCAAGTAAAAACCCATTTCCCTTGACCATACGTCCAGACTAACTGCAGGAAGAGTATAAACCCATTTCCCTTGACCATACGTCCAGACTAACTGCAGGAAGCTCAAGTAAAAACCCATTTCCCTTGACCATACGTCCAGACTAACTGCAGGAAGAGTAAAAACCCATTTCCCTTGACCATACGTCCAGACTAACTGCAGGAAGAGTAAAAACCCATTTCCCTTGACCATACGTCCAGACTAACTGCAGGAAGAGTAAAAACCCATTTCCCTTGACCATACGTCCAGACTAACTGCAGGAAGAGTAAAAACCCATTTCCCTTGACCATACGTCCAGACTAACTGCAGGAAGAGTGAAAACCCATTGCCCTTGACCATACGTCCAGACTAACTGCAGGAAGAGTGAAAACCCATTTCCCTTGACCATACGTCCAGACTAACTGCAGGAAGAGTAAAAACCCATTTCCCTTGACCATACGTCCAGACTAACTGCAGGAAGAGTAAAAACCCATTTCCCTTGACCATACGTCCAGACTAACTGCAGGAAGAGTAAAAACCCATTTCCCTTGACCATACGTCCAGACTAACTGCAGGAAGAGTAAAAACCCATTTCCCTTGACCATACGTCCAGACTAACTGCAGGAAGAGTATAAACCCATTTCCCTTGACCATACGTCCAGACTAACTGCAGGAAGAAGTGAAAACCCATTTCCCTTGACCATACGTCCAGACTAACTGCAGGAAGAGTAAAACCCATTTCCCTTGACCATACGTCCAGACTAACTGCAGGAAGAGTAAAAACCCATTTCCCCTTGACCATACGTCCAGACTAACTGCAGGAAGAGTGAAAACCCATTTCCCTTGACCATACGTCCAGACTAACTGCAGGAAGAGTAAAAACCCATTTCCCTTGACCATACGTCCAGACTAACTGCAGGAAGAGTAAAAACCCATTTCCCTTGACCATACGTCCAGACTAACTGCAGGAAGCTCGATAAAAACCCATTTCCCTTGACCATACGTCCAGACTAACTGCAGGAAGAGTGAAAACCCATTTCCCTTGACCATACGT
>NW_026287970.1:67500-179867 GCF_023373465.1 Oncorhynchus keta | reverse complement strand
ACACATTCTGACTATACTGTAGGGACATTATAACACATTCTGACTATACTGTAGGGACATTATAACACATTCTGACTATACTGTAGGGACATTATAACACATTCTGACTATACTGTAGGGACATTATAACACATTCTGACTATACTGTAGGGACATTATAACACATTCTGACTATACTGTAGGGACATTATAACACATTATAACACATTCTGACTATACTGTAGGGACATTATAACACATTCTGACTATACTGTAGGGACATTATAACACATTCTGACTATACTGTAGGGACATTATAACACATTATAACACATTCTGACTATACTGTAGGGACATTATAACACATTCTGACTATACTGTAGGGACATTATAACACATTCTGACTATACTGTAGGGACATTATAACACATTCTGACTATACTGTAGGGACATTATAACACATTCTGACTATACTGTAGGGACATTATAACACATTCTGACTATACTGTAGGGACATTATAACACATTCTGACTATACTGTAGGGACATTATAACACATTCTGACTATACTGTAGGGACATTATAACACATTCTGACTATACTGTAGGGACATTATAACACATTATAACACATTCTGACTATACTGTAGGGACATTATAACACATTATAACACATTCTGACTATACTGTAGGGACATTATAACATTTGTGACTATACATAGGGACATTATAACACATTCTGACTATACTGTAGGGACATTACCGCACATTTATAACATTCTGGCTTATACTGTAGGGACATTTATAACACATTCTGACTATACTGTAGGGACATTATAACACATTCTGACTATACTGTAGGGACATTATAACACATTCTGACTATACTGTAGGGACATTATAACACATTCTGACTATACTGTAGGGACATTATAACACATTCTGACTATACTGTAGGGACATTTATAACACATTCTGACTATACTGTAGGGACATTACAACACATAACACATTCTGACTATACTGTAGGACATTATAACACATTCTGACTATACTGTAGACATTATAACACATTCTGACTATACTGTAGAGACATTATAACACATTCTGACTATACTGTAGGGACATTATAACACATTCTGACTATACTGTAGGGACATTATAACACATTCTGACTATACTGTAGGGACATTATAACACATTCTGACTATACTGTAGGGACATTATAACACATTATAACACATTCTGACTATACTGTAGGGACATTATAACACATTCTGACTATACTGTAGGGACATTATAACACATTCTGACTATACTGTAGGGACATTATAACACATTATAACACATTCTGACTATACTGTAGGGACATTATAACACATTGACTATACTGTAGGGACATTATAACACATTCTGACTATACTGTAGGGACATTATAACACATTTATAACACCATTATAACACATTCTGACTATACTATAACATTATAACACATTCTGACTATACTGTAGAGACATTATAACACATTATAACACATTATGACTATACTGTAGGGACATTATAACACATTCTGACTATACTGTAGGGACATTTAACACATTATAACACATTACTATACACACATTCTGACTATACTGTAGGGACATTATAACATTATAACACATTCTGACTATACTGTAGGGACATTATAACACATTCTGACTATACTGTAGGGACATTATAACACATTCTGACTATACTGTAGGGACATTATAACACATTCTGACTATACTGTAGGGACATTTATAACACATTCTGACTATACTGTAGGGACATTATAACACATTCTGACTATACTGTAGGGACATTATAACACATTCTGACTATACTGTAGGGACATTATAACACATTCTGACTATTATATACTGGACATTATAACACATTCTGACTATGTAGGGACATTATAACACATTATAACACATTATAACACATTCTGACTATGTAGAGACATTATAGCACATTCTGACTATACTGGGACATTATAACACATTCTGACTATACTGTAGGGACATTATAACACATTCTGACTATACTGGCAAGGGACATTATAACACATTCTGACTATACTGTAGGGACATTATAACACATTATAACACATTCTGACTATACTGTAGGACATTATAACACATTCTGACTATACTGTATTATAACACATTCTGACTATACTGTAGGGACATTATAACACATTCTGACTATACTGTAGAGGACATTATAACACATTCTGACTATACTGTAGGGACATTATAACATTATAGCACATTCTGACTATACTGTAGGGACATTATAACACATTCTGACTATACTGTAGGGACATTATAACACATTATAACACATTCTGACTATACTGTAGGGACATTATAACACATTATAACACATTCTGACTATACTGTAGGACATTATACACACATTCTGACTATACTGTAGGGACATTTATAACACATTATAACACATTCTGACTATACTGTAGGGACATTACAGCATTATAACACATTCTGACTATACTGTAGGGACATTATACACATTCTGACATCCTGATACTGTATTATTATAACACATTCTGACTATACTGTAGGGACATTATAACACATTCTGACTATACTGTAGGACATTATAACACATTCTGACTATACTGTAGGGACATTTATAACACATTATAACACATTCTGACTATACTGTAGGGACATTATAACACATTCTAACATATTCTGGCTATACTGTAGGGACATTATAACACATTCTGACTATACTGTAGAGACATTATAACACATTCTGACTATACACATTATAACACATTCTGACTATACTGTAGAGACATTATATAACACATTCTGACTATACTGTAGGGACATTATAACACATTCTGACTATACTGTAGGGACATTATAACACATAAACACATTATATACTGTAGAGACATTATAACACATTCTGACTATATCAGAGACATTATAACATTATAACACATTCTGACTATACTGTAGGGACATTATAATAACACATTATAACACATTCTGACTATACTGTAGGGACATTATAACATTATAACACATTCTGACTATACTGTAGGGACATTATAACACATTATTCTGACTATACTGTACATTAATTATACACATTCTGACTATACTGTAGGGACATTATAACACATTCTGACTATACTGTACATCCTGACTATACTGTAGGGACATTATAACACATTCTGACTATACTGTAGGGACATTATAACACATTATAACACATGACTATACTGTTACACATTATAAATATTCTGACTATACTGTAGGGACATTATAACACATTCTGACTATACTGTAGGGACATTATAACACATTCTGACTATACTGTAGGGACATTATAACACATTCTGACTATACTGTAGGACATTATAACACATTCTGACTATACTGTAGGGACATTATAACACATTCTGACTATACTGTAGGGACATTATAACACATTCTGACTATACTGTAGGGACATTATAACACATTATAACACATTCTGACTATACTGTAGGGACATTATAACACATTCTGACTATACTGTAGGGACATTATAACACATTCTGACATTATAACATTCTGACTATACTGGACATTATAACACATTATAACATTCTGACTATACTGTAGGGACATTATAACACATATAACTATACTGGCCTAGGGACATTATAACACATTATAACACATTCTGACTATACTGTAGGGACATTATAACACATTCTGACTATACTGTAGGGACATTATAACACATTCTGACTATACTGTAGGGACATTATAACACATTCTGACTATACTGTAGGGATTATAACATTCTGATAACTGTACATTATAACACATTCTGACTATACTGTAGGGACATTATAACACATTATACATTCTGACTATACTGTAGGGACATTATAACACATTATAACACATCCTGACTATACTGTAGGGACATTATAACACATTATAACACATTCTGACTATACTGTAGGGACATTATAACACATTCTGACTATACTGTAGGGACATTATAACACATTCTGACTATACTGTAGGGACATTTATAACATATTCTGACTATACTGTAGAGACATTATAACACATTATAACTTCTGACTATACTGTAGGGACATTATAACACATTCTGACTAACTGTAGAGACATTATAACATATTCTGACTATACTGTAGAGACATTATAACACATTATTCTGACTATACTGTAGGGACATTATAACACATTATAACACATTATAACACATATATAACACATCTGACTATACTGTAGAGACATTATAACACATTCTGATTCTGATACTGTAGAGACATTATAACACATTCTGACTATACTGTAGGGACATTATAACACATTATAACATATTCTGACTATACTATAGGGACATTATAACACATCCTGACTATACTGTAGGGACATTATAACACATTCTGACTATACTGTAGGGACATTATAACACATTCTGACTATACTGGAGGGACATTATAACACATTATAACACATTCTGACTATACTGTAGAGACATTATAACACATTCTGACTATACTGTAGGGACATTATAACACATTATAACACATTCTGACTATACTGTAGGGACATTACAACACATTCTGACTATACTGTAGGGACATTATAACACATTATAACACATTATAACACATTATAACACATTCTGACTATACTGTAGAGACATTATAACACATTCTGACTATACTGTAGGGACATTATAACACATTCTGACTATACTGTAGGGACATTATAACACATTATAACACATTCTGACTATACTGTAGGGACATTATAACACATTATAACACATTCTGACTATACTGTAGGGACATTATAACACATTCTGACTATACTGTAGGGACATTATAACACATTATAACACATTCTGACTATACTGTAGGGACATTATAACACATTCTGACTATACTGTAGGGACATTATAACACATTCTGACTATACTGTAGGGACATTATAACACATTCTGACTATACTGTAGGGACATTATAACACATTATAACACATTCTGACTATACTGTAGGGACATTATAACACATTATAACTGATTCTGACTACTGTAGGGACATTATAACACATTCTGACTATACTGTAGGGATTATAACATTATAACACATTCTGACTATACTGTAGGGACATTATAACACATTATAACACATTCTGACTATACTGTAGAGACATTATAACACATTCTGACTATACTGTGGGACATTATAACACATAACACATTCTGACTATACTGTAGGGACATTATAACACATTCTGACTATACTGTAGGGACATAGTCAGCATGACAACTGGAGACTAAAGACTGCCAGTAGGGCAATGTAATGTAATGGCTACTGTTGTAGATTGTGGGAATCCTATAAACGACGAAATGCTAGAACAGCCATTCCGTGGCTACGTTAAAAACATCATCGCTTGGCTCCGAACTCGTCTCCTCTATTGAAAAACAATGGCGTTCTTGTGCTCGTCGGTAACCTTAAGGAGACTTCTCTAAATGAGCTGTGTGACTGATGAGCCTCCACCCTCTACGGTAATGGACATAGAAATAGAATCAGAATGTTGAGGTGAATGGGGATTCCCCTTTCTAGGTATTCCATTTCTATGCTGATAGGATTCCACCATGTCAGATTGCTGCTGAGTTAGCCTGATCTACAGCACCACTGGGTCCATAAGACACACTACTCAACATGACTTATTCATATGCATGTGGCCTTGTACTGTGGTTTCCTGATAGCACGTCTATCCATGGGATCCATCCAAAGCTTCACATTAGCTGAAACCACTAATGACAAAGTGTATTCACATGTGACTGTAGGCAAAACAACATGGCTGCAGCGTCACAGGAAATGCACTGCTAGCTGATCTCACCGTCCTGCAGCTTGACCAGCCCTTGGTGGATGCAAACTGACGTGATCTGGAGAGAGGGAGAGATCAAGGAAATGTCTAGACTGGTGAAACAGATGGTGGACATGAATCCTATGCAAATTAGACGTTAATAAATGAGAGTGCTGTGATCTGGGGATTACAGGTTGATAAATGAGAGGCCGTAGACGAGAATCAATAAATGAGAGTAAATGTCTTGATAAATGAGAGTGCCGTGACGTCGTAGGGGATTACAGATAAATGAGAGTGCCGTAGACGTCGTAGGGATTACAGAATCTGTAGACTTTTTGATAAATGAGAGTGCTTATGCAGGTTGATAAATGAGAGTGCTGTAGACGTTAAGGTAAAACAGAGTGCTGTAAATGGAGTGCGTCGTAGGGGATTACAGGTTGATAAATGAGAGTGCTGTAGACGTCGTAGGGGATTACAGGTTGATAAATGAGAGTGCTGTGGACGTCGTAGGGGATTACAGGTTGATAAATGAGAGTGCTGTGGACGTCGTAGGGGATTACAGGTTGATAAATGAGAGTGCTGTGGACGTCGTAGGGGATTACAGGTTGATAAATGAGAGTGCTGTAGACGTTGTGGGGATTACAGGTTGATAAATGAGAGTGCTGTGGACGGTTGATAAATGAGAGTGCCGTAGACGGGGGGATTACAGGTTGATAAATGAGAGTGCTGTGGACGTCGTAGGGGATTACAGGTTGATAAATGAGAGTGCTGTGGACGTCGTAGGGGATTACAGGTTGATAAATGAGAGTGCTGTAGACGTCGTAGGGGATTACAGGTTGATAAATGAGAGTGCTATAGATTACAGGTTGATAAATGGGTGAATTTGAGAGTGCCGTAGACGTCGTAGGGGATAAATAAATGAGAGTGCTGTAGACGTCGTAGGGGGATTACAGGTTGATAAATGAGAGTGCTGTAGACGTCGTAGGGGATTACAGGTTGATAAATGAGAGTGCCGTAGACGTCGTGCTGTAGACAGGTTGATAAATGAGAGTGCTGGGGGATTACAGGTTGATTACAGGTTGATAAATGAGAGTGCTGTAGACGTCGTTAGAGGATAAATAGAGTGCCGTAGACGTTACAGGTAAATGAGAGTGTGGACTGTAGGGATTACAGGTTGATAAATGAGGAGACGTTTACAGGTTGATAAATGAGAGTGCTGTAGACGTGGTAAAACTCACCCGATAACGACAGAAAGGAGACACGTAGTAATAGTTGCTGGAATCACCAAACTTGATTCTGTGCTTGCAGGTTTTGGTCTGGCCACTAAGGGCACACTTTCTGTGAGGAGAGACAAGAAACAGAGAGACAGTGGTAAGAAAGACCATTCTGAAACCAAGTGGTTTCTGAAACCAAGAGACACACACAGAGCGAGGGGAGAGACACACAGAGCGAGGGGAGAGACACACACAGCGAGGGGAGAGACACACACAGAGGGGGAGAGACACACACAGAGCGAGGGGAGAGACACAGACAGAGCGAGGGGGAGAGACACAGACAGAGCGAGGGGGAGAGACACAGACAGAGCGAGGGGGAGAGACACACACAGAGCGAGGGGGAGAGACACAGACAGAGCGAGGGGGAGAGACACACACAGAGCGAGGGGGAGAGACACAGACAGAGCGAGGGGGAGAGACACACAGAGCGAGGGGGAGAGACACACAGAGCGAGGGGGAGAGACACACAGAGCACAGAGACACAGAGAGGGGGGGAGAGACACACACAGAGCGAGGGGGAGAGACACACACAGAGCGAGGGGGAGAGACACACAGAGGCGAGGGGAGAGACACACAGAGCGAGGGGAGAGACACACAGAGCGAGGGGGAGAGACACACAGAGCGAGGGGAGACACACAGAGCGAGGGGAGAGACACAGAACGAGGGGAGAGACGAGGGGAGAGACAGAGCGAGGGGAGAGACACAGAGCAGACACAGGGAGGGACACAGAGCGAGGGGAGAGACACAGAGCGAGGGGAGAGACACAGAGCGAGGGGAGAGACACAGAGCGAGGGGAGAGACACAGAGCGAGAGGAAGAATGAAAGAAATGGTGAGAGAGCAGTGTGGAACCAGAATGAATGAGGTCTTTGGGTAAACACATTGTATTCCCTTCACACAGACAGGGAACCACTGAGAACAAAAACATAATTCCCCAAATTGAACAAATAATCTCCTTTAATCCACCCAATATTCTAACCAAGGTCAGAGACATTATCAGGAAGTCAATTGTCAGCGGTGGATTCTGATTGGTCACGGTTGGGTGAGGAAGGAGGATAGCAGTTTCAGTACATTGTAATCTCCCCCTAGGATTCGTGGTCGTTAGCGTGTTAGCTGGGGTCGTGGTCAGCGTGTTAGCTGGGGTCGTGGTCAGCGTGTTAGCTGGGGTCGTGGTCAGCGTGTTAGCTGGGGTCGTTGTTAGCTGGGGTGTCGTCAGCGTGTTGTCAGCTGGGGTAGTTGTCAGCTGGGGTAGTTGTCAGCTGGGGTAGTTGTCAGCTGGGGTAGTTGTCAGCTGGGGTAGTTGTCAGCTGGGGTAGTTGTCAGCTGGGGTAGTTGTCAGCTGGGGTAGTCGTCAACGTGTTGTCAGCTGGGGTAGTTGTCAGCTGGGGTAGTTGTCAGCTGGGGTAGTTGTCAGCTGGGGTAGTCGTCAGCGTGTTGTCAGCTGGGGTAGTTGTCAGCTGGGGTAGTTGTCAGCTGGGGTAGTTGTTAGCGTACTCACTTTGGTCCTCCACACTCCACAGCAGATGCCTTGACGACAGGCAGCGTCTGGTAGCCCACCGGCTCCACACTGAGCGTGTTCCTCTCCACTGCCTCCAAGATGGCCGACCCCAGCTACAGGAGAGGTTAGAGTTAAGGGTGAAAGTGCTCTGAAGCCCACCTTAAGTCCACAGCGTCCAAGATGAGGTCAGATGTTAGGGGTCAGGGTAAAAGTACATTATATTTATAGACAGTACTGCTTCAGTTACTTCTAGTTTTAGTCAACATTTCTAAATACTTCTTTCAGTAAGTGTCAGTTTTTCTCATCTGTCAGTACCTCTATTCTGCCACAAGAGGGCAGTGTAACAGATCAGTCTATTCAGTGTACTGTATATTTTAGACTGTTCTGGGCTGCATTAGCTCCACAGTCCCCACTCATGCTGCACAGACACTGACACGCTTGAATAATGCCACACGGACCGTAATGAAATTGTTCATTACGGTTCGCAAAACAATGTCCATACAGGCCAGAAATGTTTAACAATGCAGGACGATACCGGTAGCTTCCAGGTTTAAAATGTAGGCAAACTTTTCTAACTCGACTACAGCTGAATTCACTACCCTCGTACTTTGTTTGTGATAATATCCAAACCATAATGCAAAATACGCTGATTTTAAAGCTGATTGTCACCACAAACTTTATTAATTGACTTAGTCTCCCTTGCAGCACCAAAAACTAAATTCTCTCCTTTGCCTCCTCCTGGTTTCAGTAGATTCCATAGCCACAATCAGCCTAACAAATGACACTCATTTAAAGAGACAGCGCACACTTCTAGAAAGAAGAGATTGCTTTTTTTTCTACACAAATGTTGTTAATCAGTACGATATGTTCTCTTAGCCGTCACCAATAAGTCGTAAATGAAAAGAGATTGTTTGTTGTCTGTAGCCTCATGAAATCAGCCAAAACAAGCTGAATAACTCAATGAAAAGAGATTGTTTGTCGTCTGTAGCCTCATGAAATCAGCCAAAACAACTCCTATACACTCCTATTGAATAATATACATCCACCTGTATTAGGAATAGACCTAGTCGACATCCTGATTTACCCAGTTAACCAATAGAGATGGACCATTCCAATAACTGATTACCATTATGGAGTTATGTAGTCAGATTGGTAAAAGTCTGATTGATTGTATATGATTGTATAATTTATTCTATATATACGGTTGTCTCCATGAACAATGTTGCAAGTAAAGCATTTAAAATGTAATGATATTGAACTCAAAAGCTGAGTTCATCTGTCTGGATCAAGTGCCATTCTGTAACTTTGGCTAATATGCCTTTAATATGTGTGATATAGTTTTTGTATCAAGTGATGTGGTCCTTCTGTGGCACAGTTGGTAGAGCATGGCGCTAAACGCCAGGGTAGTGGGTTCGATTCACGACCACCCATACGTAGAATGTATGCACACATGACTGTAGTCGCTTTGGATAAAACGTCTGCTAAATGGCATATATTATTATTATTATTATGTGATGCTATAGAGTATTGTGATAGTAAAGCTGGTATTGGGTTGGAAGTTAAAATGGTGGTATGGTGACAACACTAGTACAGAACACTAATGACAACACTAGTACAGAACACTAATGACAACACTAGTACAGAACACTAATGACAACACTAGTACAGAACACTAATGACAACACTAGTACAGAACACTAATGACAACACTAGTACAGAACACTAATGACAACACTAGTACAGAACACTAATGACAACACTAGTACAGAACACTAATGACAACACTAGTACAGAACACTAATGACAACACTAGTACAGAACACTAATGACAACACTAGTACAGAACACTAATGACAACACTAGTACAGAACACTAGAAACACTAGCACAGAACACTGACAACACTAGTACAGAACACTAATGACAACACTAGCACAGAACACTAATGACAACACTAGTACAGAACACTAATGACAACACTAGTACAGAACACTAATGACAACACTAGTACAGAACACTAATGACAACACTAGTACAGAACACTAATGACAACACTAGTACAGAACACTAATGACAACACTAGTACAGAACACTAATGACAACACTAGTACAGAACACTAATGACAACACTAGCACAGAACACTAATGACAACACTAGCACAGAACACTAATGACAACACTAGTACAGAACACTAATGACAACACTAGTACAGAACACTAATGACAACACTAGTACAGAACACTAATGACAACACTAGTACAGAACACTAATGACAACACTAGTACAGAACACTAATGACAACACTAGCACAGAACACTAATGACAACACTAGCACAGAACACTAATGACAACACTAGTACAGAACACTAATGACAACACTAGTACAGAACACTAATGACAACACTAGTACAGAACACCAATGACAACACTAGTACAGAACACTAATGACAACACTAGCACAGAACACTAATGACAACACTAGCACAGAACACTAATGACAACACTAGTACAGAACACTAATGACAACACTAGTACAGAACACTAATGACAACACTTGTACAGAACACTAATGACAACACTAGTACAGAACACTAATGACAACACTAGTACAGAACACTAATGACAACACTAGTACAGAACACTAATGACAACACTAGTACAGAACACTAATGACAACACTAGTACAGAACACTAATGACAACACTAGTACAGAACACTAATGACAACACTAGTACAGAACACTAATGACAACACTAGTACAGAACACTAATGACAACACTAGTACAGAACACTAATGACAACACTAGCACAGAACACTAATGACAACACTAGCACAGAATACTAATGACAACACTAGCACAGAACACTAATGACAACACTAGTACAGAACACTAATGACAACACTAATGACACCACTAATGACAACACTAATGACAACACTAGTACAGAACACTAATGACAACACTAGTACAGAACACTAATGACAACACTAGTACAGAACACTAATGACAACACTAGTACAGAACACTAATGACAACACTAGTACAGAACACTAATGACAACACTAGTACAGAACACTAATGACAACACTAGTACAGAACACTAATGACAACACTAGCACAGAACACTAATGACAACACTAGTACAGAACACTAATGACAACACTAGTACAGAACACTAATGACAACACTAGTACAGAACACTAATGACAACACTAGTACAGAACACTAATGACAACACTAGTACAGAACACTAATGACAACACTAGCACAGAACACTAATGACAACACTAGTACAGAACACTAATGACAACACTAGTACAGAACACTAATGACAACACTAGTACAGAACACTAATGACAACACTAGTACAGAACACTAATGACAACACTAGCACAGAACACTAATGACAACACTAGTACAGAACACTAATGACAACACTAGTACAGAACACTAATGACAACACTAGTACAGAACACTAATGACAACACTAGTACAGAACACTAATGACAACACGAGAGGGTTATAACAGCTCCAGACATTATACTGCTCCCTGATGGAATACACAGGTTATAACAGCTCCAGACATTATACTGATGGAATACACAGGTTATAACAGCTCCAGACATTATACTGCTCCCTGATGGAATACACAGGTTATAACAGCTCCAGACATTATACTGATGGAATACACAGGTTATAACAGCTCCAGACATTATACTGCTCCCTGATGGAATACACAGACTGGGTTATAACAGACATTATACTGCTCCCTGATGGAATACACAGGTTATAACAGCTCCAGACATTATACTGCTCCCTGATGGAATACACAGGTTATAACAGCTCCAGACATTATACTGGCTCCCTGATGGAATACACAGGTTATAACAGCTCCAGACATTATACTGCTCCCTGATGGAATACACAGACTGGGTTATAACAGACATTATACTGCTCCCTGATGGAATACACAGGTTATAACAGCTCCAGACATTATACTGCTCCCTGATGGAATACACAGACTGGGTTATAACAGACATTATACTGCTCCCTGATGGAATACACAGGTTATAACAGCTCTAGACATTATACTGGCTCCCTGATGGAATACACAGGTTATAACAGCTCCAGACATTATACTGCTCCCTGATGGAATACACAGGTTATAACAGCTCCAGACATTATACTGGCTCCCTGATGGAATACACAGGTTATAACAGCTCCAGACATTATACTGCTCCCTGATGGAATACACAGGTTATAACAGCTCCAGACATTATACTGCTCCCTGATGGAATACACAGGTTATAACAGCTCCAGACATTATACTGCTCCCTGATGGAATACACAGGTTATAACAGCTCCAGACATTATACTGCTCCCTGATGGAATACACAGACTGGGTTATAACAGACATTATACTGCTCCCTGAAGGAATACACAGGTTATAACAGCTCCAGACATTATACTGCTCCCTGATGGAATACACAGGTTATAACAGCTCCAGACATTATACTGCTCCCTGATGGAATACACAGACTGGGTTATAACAGACATTATACTGCTCCCTGATGGAATACACAGGTTATAACAGCTCCAGACATTATACTGCTCCCTGATGGAATACACAGGTTATAACAGCTCCAGACATTATACTGCTCCCTGATGGAATACACAGGTTATAACAGCTCCAGACATTATACTGCTCCCTAATGGAATACACAGGTTATAACAGCTCCAGACATTATACTATGTGTGTGTGTGTGTGTGTGTGTGTGTGTGTGTGTGTGTGTGTGTGTGTGTGTGTGTGTGGTATGTACCTCACTCTTTGAGGAGGTGAGGTGTGTGTGTGTGGTGTGTACCTCACTCTTTGAGGAGGTGAGGTGTGTGTGTGTGTGTGTGTGTGTGTGTGTGTGTGTGGGGTTTTGTGTGTGTGTGTGTGTGTGTGTGTGTGTGGTGTGTACCTCACTCTTGGAGGTGGTGAGGTGTGTGTGTGTGGTGTGTACCTCACTCTTGGAGATGGTGAGGTGTGTGTGTGTGTGTGTGTGTGTGTGTGTGTGTGTGTGTGTGTGTGTACCTCACTCTTGGAGAAGGTGAGACAGGGGTAGATGTCCTCTCTGTAGACTCTCTCCAGGAAGGAGCTGTTCCTCTCCAGACTGGGCTCCTCCTTCCACAACTTAAACTCACTAAACAGGAGACTGTCCAGCTGAAGAGGAGGAGGAGGAGGAGTAGGGGGTGGAGGAAGAGGAGTAGGAGCAGAAGGAGGAGTAGGGGGTGGAGGAAGGAGGAGTAGGAGCAGGAAGAGTAGGGGTGGAGGAGGAGCAGGAAGAGTAGGGGTGGAGGGAGGAGGAGGAGCAGGAAGAGTAGGGGTGGAGGAAGGAGGAGTAGGAGCAGGAAGAGTAGGGGTGGAGGAAGGAGCAGGAAGAGTAGGGGTGGAGGAAGGAGGAGTAGGAGCAGGAAGAGTAGGAGTGGAGGAGGAGCAGGAAGAGTAGGGGTGGAGGAAGGAGGAGTAGGAGCAGGAAGAGTAGGGGTGGAGGAGGAGCAGGAAGAGTAGGGGTGGAGGAAGGAGGAGGAGGAGCAGGAAGAGTATCAGTGGAGGAAGGAGGAGTAGGAGCAGGAAGAGTAGGGGTGGAGTAGGAGCAGGAAGAGTAGGGGTGGAGGGAGAGGAGGAGCAGGAAGAGTAGGGGTTGAGGGAGAGGAGGAGGAGCAGGAAGAGTATCGGTGGAGGAAGGAGGAGTAGGAGCAGGAAGAGTATCGGTGGAGGAAGGAGGAGTAGGAGCAGGAAGAGTATCGGTGGAGGAAGAGGAGGAGCAGGAAGAGTATCGGTGGAGGAAGGAGGAGTAGGAGCAGGAAGAGTATCGGTGGAGGAAGAGGAGGAGCAGGAAGAGTATCGGTGGAGGAAGGAGGAGTAGGAGCAGGAAGAGTAGGGGTGGAGGGAGAGGAGGAGGAGCAGGAAGAGTAGGGGTTGAGGAAGAAGGAGTCGGGGGTGGAGGAAGAGGAGGAGGAGCAGGAAGAGGAGGGGTGGAGGAAGAAGGAGTCGGGGGTGGAGGAAGAGGAGGAGGAGCAGGGAGAGGAGGGGTGGAGGAAGAAGGAGTCGGGGGTGGAGGAAGAGGAGGAGGAGCAGGAAGAGGAGGGGTGGAGGAAGAAGGAGTCGGGGTGGAGGAAGAGGAGGAGGAGCAGGAAGAGTAGTGGTGGAGGAAGGAGGAGTCGGGGGTGGAGGAAGAGGAGGAGGAGCAAAGTAGACACTTTAATGTCACACACATACCTGGACAACATAACTTCCACACACCAACAGACCACACATCCAGATCCCCTCGTCAGCCTCCAGGAAGATAGTTATGGACGATTCATTCTGCTGTATTGCAGTGCTCACAGATCTCAGTTTCACTCCTATTCATACCTACTGATAGTCCAGCTTCATGAGGGTCACTGCAAACAGGGAGGGGGAAGGGTGGAAAGAGCAAGAGAGAGAACTAGAGGAGAGAGAGAGAGAGACCTAGAGGAGAGAGAGAGAGAGACCTAGAGGAGAGAGAGAGAGAGACCTAGAGGAGAGAGAGAGAGAGACCTAGAGGAGAGAGAGAGAGACCTAGAGGAGAGAGAGAGAGAGACCTAGAGGAGAGAGAGAGAGAGACCTAGAGGAGAGAGAGCAAAAGAGAGAGAGAGAGATCAAAAGAGAGAGAGACAGACCTAAAGAGAGAGAGCAAGAGGAGAGAGAGAGCTAGAGGAGAGAGAGAGAGCTAGAGGAGAGAGAGAGAGCTAGAGGAGAGAGAGAGAGCTAGAGGAGAGAGAGAGAGCGAGAGGAGAGAGAGAGCTAGAGGAGAGAGAGAGAGCTAGAGGAGAGAGAGAGCTAGAGGAGAGAGATAGAGCTAGAGGAGAGAGATAGAGAGAGAGCTAGAGGAGAGAGAGAGAGAGAGCTAGAGGAGAGAGAGAGAGAGAGCTAGAGGAGAGAGAGAGAGAGAGCTAGAGGAGAGAGAGAGAGCTAGAGGAGAGAGAGAGAGCGTGGAGGAGAGAGAAAGAGAGAGAGGAAGGAGGAAATATGCAGAATAATAACCCTAGCCCTCAGCAGCAGAGAGAAGATGAGGAGTGAGAGGTAAAAGAGAGGGCTGATGGATCGGTGATTTATCTCTGGGTAAGGTTTCACTGACCCAAAGACATTACCGTATGAGAGAGAGACAGGGAGGGAGGGAGCAGGGGAGAAAAAGACAGAGAGAGGGTCTCCTCCACCAAAAAAACATGTCTATGAACTTTTTCAATGTACAGGTGTGGCTGTAATCTGGTGTCAACAGTAACAGGGACAGACAGGGCAGCTGGCCAGAGAAACCAGGATTAAAACGCTCCTACAGTAGAACAATGGTTTCATGACACGTGTGTTATTTCTGATGGGGATTTCACATTGTGTCGGTCTCAAACTGACTGTTACACTATGTCACCTTGATACAGCTACAGTAGGAACGCTGATGTCATGGTCATTACCTGCTGCCCCCTCCACTGCCTATTTTAAATCTGCATTTAACCAGGCAACTCAGTTAAGAACAAATTCTTATTTACAATGACGGCCTACCAGGGAACAGTGGGTTAACTGCCTGGTTCAGGGAACAGTGGGTTAACTGCCTGGTTCAGGGAACAGTGGGTTAACTGCCTTGTTCAGGGAACAGTGGGTTAACTGCCTTGTTCAGGGAACAGTGGGTTAACTGCCTTGTTCAGGGAACAGTGGGTTAACTGCCTTGTTCAGGGGAACAGTGGGTTAACTGCCTTGTTCAGGGGAACAGTGGGTTAACTGCCTTGTTCAGGGAACAGTGGGTTAACTGCCTTGTTCAGGGAACAGTGGGTTAACTGCCTTGTTCAGGGGAACAGTGGGTTAACTGCCTTGTTCAGGGAACAGTGGGTTAACTGCCTTGTTCAGGGAACAGTGGGTTAACTGCCTTGTTCAGGGAACAGTGGGTTAACTGCCTTGTTCAGGGGAACAGTGGGTTAACTGCCTTGTTCAGGGAACAAGGCAGATAATAAATGACTCACTGCTCAGGCAACATGAATCAATAGGAGTTGATAATAAATGACTCACTGCTCAGGCAACATGAATCAATAGGGAGTTGATAATAAATGACTCACTGCTCAGGCAACATGAATCAATAAGGAGTTGATAATAAATGACTCACTACCCAGGCAACATGAATCAATAGGAGTTGATAATAAATGACTCACTACTCAGGCAAGATGAATCAATAAGGAGTTGATAATAAATGACTCACTACTCAGGCAAGATGAATCAATAAGGAGTTGATAATAAATGACTCACTACTCAGGCAACATGAATCAATAAGGAGTTGATAATAAATGACTCACTACTCAGGCAAGATGAATCAATAAGGAGTTGATAATAAACGGCTCACTACTCAGGCAAGATGAATCAATAAGGAGTTGATAATAAACGGCTCACTGCTCAGGCAAGATGAATCAATAAGGAGTTGATAATAAATGACTCACTGCTCAGGCAACATGAATCAATAAGGAGTTGATAATAAATGACTCACTGCTCAGGCAACATGAATCAATAAGGAGTTGATAATAAATGACTCACTACTCAGGCAACATGAATCAATAAGGAGTTGATAATAAATGACTCACTACTCAGGCAAGATGAATCAATAAGGAGTTGATAATAAATGACTCACTGCTCAGGCAACATGAATCAATAAGGAGTTGATAATAAATGACTCACTGCTCAGGCAACATGAATCAATAAGGAGTTGATAATAAATGACTCACTGCTCAGGCAACATGAATCAATAAGGAGTTGATAATAAATGACTCACTGCTCAGGCAACATGAATCAATAAGGAGTTGATAATAAATGACTCACTGCTCAGGCAAGATGAATCAATAGGAGTTGATAATAAATGACTCACTACTCAGGCAACATGAATCAATAAGGAGTTGATAATAAATGACTCACTACTCAGGCAAGATGAATCAATAAGGAGTTGATAATAAATGACTCACTACTCAGGCAACATGAATCAATAAGGAGTTGATAATAAATGACTCACTACTCAGGCAACATGAATCAATAAGGAGTTGATAATAAATGACTCACTACTCAGGCAAGATGAATCAATAAGGAGTTGATAATAAACGGCTCACTGCTCAGGCAAGATGAATCAATAAGGAGTTGATAATAAATGACTCACTGCTCAGGCAACATGAATCAATAAGGAGTTGATAATAAATGACTCACTGCTCAGGCAAGATGAATCAATAAGGAGTTGATAATAAATGACTCACTACTCAGGCAAGATGAATCAATAAGGAGTTGGCTGACATGTGCAGAGCAGAGCAGAAGCCCTGGCTGACATGTGCAGAGCAGAGCAGAAGCCCTGGCTGACATGTGCAGAGCAGAGCAGAAGCCCTGGCTGACATGTGCAGAGCAGAAGCCCTGGCTGACATGTGGAGAGCAGAGCAGAAGCCCTGGCTGACATGTGCAGAGCAGAAGCCCTGGCTGACATGTGGAGAGCAGAGCAGAAGCCCTGGCTGACATGTGCAGAGCAGAGCAGAAGCCCTGGCTGACATGTGCAGAGCAGAGCAGAAGCCCTGGCTGACATGTGCAGAGCAGAGCAGAAGCCCTGGCTGACATGTGCAGAGCAGAGCAGAAGCCCTGGCTGACATGTGCAGAGCAGAAGCCCTGGCTGACATGTGCAGAGCAGAAGCCCTGGCTGACATGTGGAGAGCAGAGCAGAAGCCCTGGCTGACATGTGCAGAGCAGAGCAGAAGCCCTGGCTGACATGTGCAGAGCAGAGCAGAAGCCCTGGCTGACATGTGCAGAGCAGAGCAGAAGCCCTGGCTGACATGTGCAGAGCAGAAGCCCTGGCTGACATGTGCAGAGCAGAAGCCCTGGCTGACATGTGGAGCCATCTGCCATTTAAATGAAGCAGGGAAACTGAAACAGCCAGCAGTGAAATAGTTCAGGAAGACAAGAGCAGGAGGTAACTGAAGGAGTCCAGAGGGTGATTACGTCTGACTGCATGTCTGTGTGTGTTACGTCCATGTGTGTGTGTGTGTGTGTGTGTGTGTGTGTGTGTGTGTGTGTGTGTGTGTGTGTGTGTGTGTGTGTGTGTGTGTGTGTGTGTGTGTGTTACCTCTCTGCAGTCTCGTATGATGGGCTGTGTGTGTGTGTGTGTGTGTGTGTGTGTGTGTGTGTGTGTGTGTGTGTGTGTGTGTGTGTGTTACCTCTCTGCAGTCTCGTATGATGGGCTGTGTGTGTGTGTGTGTTACCTCTCTACAGTCTCGTATGATGGGCTGTGTGTGTGTGTGTGTGTGTTACCTCTCTACAGTCTCGTATGATGGGCTGTGTGTGTGTGTGTGTGTGTGTGTGTGTGTGTGTGTGTGTGTTACCTCTCTACAGTCTCGTATGATGGGCTGTGTGTGTGTGTGTGTGTGTGTTACCTCTCTACAGTCTCGTATGATGGGCTGTGTGTGTGTGTTACCTCTCTACAGTCTCGTATGATGGGCTGTGTGTGTGTGTGTGTGTGTGTGTGTGTGTGTGTGTGTGTGTGTGTGTGTGTGTGTGTTACCTCTCTACAGTCTCGTATGATGGGCTGTGTGTGTGTGTGTGTGTGTGTTACCTCTCTACAGTCTCGTATGATGGGCTGTGTGTGTGTGTGTGTGTTACCTCTCTACAGTCTCGTATGATGGGCTGTGTGTGTGTGTGTGTGTGTGTGTGTGTGTGTTACCTCTCTACAGTCTCGTATGATGGGCTGTGTGTGTGTGTGTGTTACCTCTCTACAGTCTCGTATGATGGGCTGTGTGTGTGTGTGTGTGTGTTACCTCTCTACAGTCTCGTATGATGGGCTGTGTGTGTGTGTGTGTGTGTGTTACCTCTCTACAGTCTCGTATGATGGGCTGTGTGTGTGTGTTACCTCTCTACAGTCTCGTATGATGGGCTGTGTGTGTGTGTTACCTCTCTGCAGTCTCGTACGATGGGCTGTGTGCCGCTCAGTTCCTGTCCGCTGCCCAGCATGGCGCTGCTGGTACTCTTGTTGCGGCCGTGACCCTTCTTGAAGGGGGCCTTGGAGCCCCCAGGAAGGTCGTGACAGGGGGAGGTGGGGGACGTGGACAGGACCAAGGTCTTCAGGGCAGACACCTCCGCCTGGAGCACATCAATCTGGGGGGAGGGGGGCAGAGAGAGGGGTGGAACATCACACATATAGAACCCATATAGATACAGGTACATCTGTCTCATCTCACACCGTTCTGACAGAGAGGTGAGGAACAGGTCTATCTGTCTCATCTCACACCGTTCTGACAGAGAGGTGAGGAACAGGTCTATCTTCTGTCTCATCTCACACCGTTCTGACAGAGAGGTGAGGAACAGGTCTATCTTCTGTCTCATCTCACACCGTTCTGACAGAGAGGTGAGGAACAGGTCTATCTTCTGTCTCATCTCACACCGTTCTGACAGAGAGGTGAGGAACAGGTCTATCTTCTGTCTCATCTCACACCGTTCTGACAGAGAGGTGAGGAACAGGTCTATCTTCTGTCTCATCTCACACCGTTCTGACAGAGAGGTGAGGAACAGGTCTATCTTCTGTCTCATCTCACACCGTTCTGACAGAGAGGTGAGGAACAGGTCTATCTGTCTCATCTCACACCGTTCTGACAGAGAGGTGAGGAACAGGTCTATCTTCTGTCTCATCTCACACCGTTCTGACAGAGAGGTGAGGAACAGGTCTATCTGTCTCATCTCACACCGTTCTGACAGAGAGGTGAGGAACAGGTCTATCTGTCTCATCTCACACCGTTCTGACAGAGAGGTGAGGAACAGGTCCATCTGTCTCATCTCACACCGTTCTGACAGAGAGGTGAGGAACAGGTCTATCTGTCTCATCTCACACCGTTCTGACAGAGAGGTGAGGAACAGGTCTATCTGTCTCATCTCACACCGTTCTGACAGAGAGGTGAGGAACAGGTCTATCTGTCTCATCTCACACCGTTCTGACAGAGAGGTGAGGAACAGGTCTATCTGTCTCGTCTCACACCGTTCTGACAGAGAGGTGAGGAACAGGTCCATCTGTCTCATCTCACACCGTTCTGACAGAGAGGTGAGGAACAGGTCTATCTGTCTCATCTCACACCGTTCTGACAGAGAGGTGAGGAACAGGTCTATCTGTCTCATCTCACACCGTTCTGACAGAGAGAGGTGAGGAACAGGTCTATCTTCTGTCTCATCTCACACCGTTCTGACAGAGAGGTGAGGAACAGGTCTATCTGTCTCATCTCACACCGTTCTGACAGAGAGGTGAGGAACAGGTCCATCTGTCTCATCTCACACCGTTCTGACAGAGAGGTGAGGAACAGGTCTATCTTCTGTCTCATCTCACACCGTTCTGACAGAGAGGTGAGGAACAGGTCTATCTTCTGTCTCATCTCACACCGTTCTGACAGAGAGGTGAGGAACAGGTCTATCTGTCTCATCTCACACCGTTCTGACAGAGAGGTGAGGAACAGGTCTATCTGTCTCGTCTCACACCGTTCTGACAGAGAGGTGAGGAACAGGTCTATCTGTCTCATCTCACACCGTTCTGACAGAGAGGTGAGGAACAGGTCTATCTGTCTCATCTCACACCGTTCTGACAGAGAGGTGAGGAACAGGTCTATCTTCTGTCTCATCTCACACCGTTCTGACAGAGAGGTGAGGAACAGGTCTATCTTCTGTCTCATCTCACACCGTTCTGACAGAGAGGTGAGGAACAGGTCTATCTTCTGTCTCATCTCACACCGTTCTGACAGAGAGGTGAGGAACAGGTCTATCTTCTGTCTCATCTCACACCGTTCTGACAGAGAGGTGAGGAACAGGTCTATCTTCTGTCTCATCTCACACCGTTCTGACAGAGAGGTGAGGAACAGGTCTATCTTCTGTCTCATCTCACACCGTTCTGACAGAGAGGTGAGGAACAGGTCTATCTTCTGTCTCATCTCACACCGTTCTGACATAGAGGTGAGGAACAGGTCTATCTTCTGTCTCATCTCACACCGTTCTGACAGAGAGGTGAGGAACAGGTCTATCTTCTGTCTCATCTCACACCGTTCTGACAGAGAGGTGAGGAACAGGTCTATCTTCTGTCTCATCTCACACCGTTCTGACAGAGAGGTGAGGAACAGGTCTATCTTCTGTCTCATCTCACACCGTTCTGACAGAGAGGTGAGGAACAGGTCTATCTTCTGTCTCATCTCACACCGTTCTGACAGAGAGGTGAGGAACAGGTCTATCTTCTGTCTCATCTCACACCGTTCTGACAGAGAGGTGAGGAACAGGTCTATCTTCTGTCTCATCTCACACCGTTCTGACAGAGAGGTGAGGAACAGGTCTATCTTCTGTCTCATCTCACACCGTTCTGACAGAGAGGTGAGGAACAGGTCTATCTTCTGTCTCATCTCACACCGTTCTGACAGAGAGGTGAGGAACAGGTCTATCTTCTGTCTCATCTCACACCGTTCTGACAGAGAGGTGAGGAACAGGTCTATCTGTCTCATCTCACACCGTTCTGACAGAGAGGTGAGGAACAGGTCTATCTTCTGTCTCATCTCACACTGTTCTGACAGAGAGGTGAGGAACAGGTCTATCTGTCTCATCTCACACCGTTCTGACAGAGAGGTGAGGAACAGGTCTATCTGTCTCGTCTCACACCGTTCTGACAGAGAGGTGAGGAACAGGTCTATCTGTCTCATCTCACACCGTTCTGACAGAGAGGTGAGGAACAGGTCTATCTGTCTCATCTCACACCGTTCTGACAGAGAGGTGAGGAACAGGTCTATCTGTCTCATCTCACACCGTTCTGACAGAGAGAGGTGAGGAACAGGTCTATCTGTCTCATCTCACACCGTTCTGACAGAGAGGTGAGGAACAGGTCTATCTGTCTCATCTCACACCGTTCTGACAGAGAGAGGTGAGGAACAGGTCTATCTTCTGTCTCGTCTCACACCGTTCTGACAGAGAGGTGAGGAACAGGTCTATCTGTCTCGTCTCACACCGTTCTGACAGAGAGGTGAGGAACAGGTCTATCTGTCTCATCTCACACCGTTCTGACAGAGAGAGGTGAGGAACAGGTCTATCTTCTGTCTCGTCTCACACCGTTCTGACAGAGAGGTGAGGAACAGGTCTATCTGTCTCGTCTCACACCGTTCTGACAGAGAGGTGAGGAACAGGTCTATCTGTCTCATCTCACACCGTTCTGACAGAGAGGTGAGGAACAGGTCTATCTGTCTCATCTCACACCGTTCTGACAGAGAGGTGAGGAACAGGTCTATCTGTCTCGTCTCACACCGTTCTGACAGAGAGGTGAGGAACAGGTCTATCTGTCTCGTCTCACACCGTTCTGACAGAGAGGTGAGGAACAGGTCTATCTTCTGTCTCATCTCACACCGTTCTGACAGAGAGGTGAGGAACAGGTCTATCTTCTGTCTCGTCTCACACCGTTCTGACAGAGAGAGGTGAGGAACAGGTCTATCTTCTGTCTCATCTCACACCGTTCTGACAGAGAGGTGAGGAACAGGTCTATCTTCTGTCTCGTCTCACACCGTTCTGACAGAGAGGTGAGGAACAGGTCTATCTTCTGTCTCATCTCACACCGTTCTGACAGAGAGAGGTGAGGAACAGGTCTATCTTCTGTCTCATCTCACACCGTTCTGACAGAGAGAGGTGAGGAACAGGTCTATCTTCTGTCTCATCTCACACCGTTCTGACAGAGAGAGGTGAGGAACAGGTCTATCTTCTGTCTCATCTCACACCGTTCTGACAGAGAGGTGAGGAACAGGTCTATCTTCTGTCTCATCTCACACCGTTCTGACAGAGAGGTGAGGAACAGGTCTATCTTCTGTCTCATCTCACACCGTTCTGACAGAGAGGTGAGGAACAGGTCTATCTTCTGTCTCATCTCACACCGTTCTGACAGAGGTGAGGAACAGGTCTATCTTCTGTCTCATCTCACACCGTTCTGACAGAGAGGTGAGGAACAGGTCTATCTTCTGTCTCATCTCACACCGTTCTGACAGAGAGGTGAGGAACAGGTCTATCTTCTGTCTCATCTCACACCGTTCTGACAGAGAGGTGAGGAACAGGTCTATCTTCTGTCTCATCTCACACCGTTCTGACAGAGAGGTGAGGAACAGGTCTATCTTCTGTCTCGTCTCACACCGTTCTGACAGAGAGGTGAGGAACAGGTCTATCTTCTGTCTCATCTCACACCGTTCTGACAGAGAGAGGTGAGGAACAGGTCTATCTTCTGTCTCATCTCACACCGTTCTGACAGAGAGGTGAGGAACAGGTCTATCTTCTGTCTCGTCTCACACCGTTCTGACAGAGAGAGGTGTGGAACAGGTCTATCTTCTGTCTCATCTCACACCGTTCTGACAGAGAGAGGTGTGGAACAGGTCTATCTTCTGTCTCATCTCACACCGTTCTGACAGAGAGAGGTGAGGAACAGGTCTATCTTCTGTCTCGTCTCACACCGTTCTGACAGAGAGGTGAGGAACAGGTCTATCTTCTGTCTCGTCTCACACCGTTCTGACAGAGAGGTGAGGAACAGGTCTATCTGTCTCATCTCACACCGTTCTGACAGAGAGGTGAGGAACAGGTCTATCTGTCTCATCTCACACCGTTCTGACAGAGAGGTGAGGAACAGGTCTATCTTCTGTCTCATCTCACACCGTTCTGACAGAGAGGTGAGGAACAGGTCTATCTTCTGTCTCGTCTCACACCGTTCTGACAGAGAGGTGAGGAACAGGTCTATCTTCTGTCTCGTCTCACACCGTTCTGACAGAGAGGTGAGGAACAGGTCTATCTTCTGTCTCATCTCACACCGTTCTGACAGAGAGGTGAGGAACAGGTCTATCTTCTGTCTCATCTCACACCGTTCTGACAGAGAGGTGAGGAACAGGTCTATCTTCTGTCTCATCTCACACCGTTCTGACAGAGAGGTGAGGAACAGGTCTATCTTCTGTCTCGTCTCACACCGTTCTGACAGAGAGGTGAGGAACAGGTCTATCTTCTGTCTCGTCTCACACCGTTCTGACAGAGAGGTGAGGAACAGGTCTATCTTCTGTCTCATCTCACACCGTTCTGACAGAGAGGTGAGGAACAGGTCTATCTTCTGTCTCATCTCACACCGTTCTGACAGAGAGGTGAGGAACAGGTCTATCTTCTGTCTCGTCTCACACCGTTCTGACAGAGAGGTGAGGAACAGGTCTATCTTCTGTCTCATCTCACACCGTTCTGACAGAGAGAGGTGAGGAACAGGTCTATCTTCTGTCTCATCTCACACCGTTCTGACAGAGAGGTGAGGAACAGGTCTATCTTCTGTCTCGTCTCACACCGTTCTGACAGAGAGAGGTGTGGAACAGGTCTATCTTCTGTCTCATCTCACACCGTTCTGACAGAGAGAGGTGTGGAACAGGTCTATCTTCTGTCTCATCTCACACCGTTCTGACAGAGAGAGGTGAGGAACAGGTCTATCTTCTGTCTCGTCTCACACCGTTCTGACAGAGAGAGGTGTGGAACAGGTCTATCTTCTGTCTCATCTCACACCGTTCTGACAGAGAGAGGTGTGGAACAGGTCTATCTTCTGTCTCATCTCACACCGTTCTGACAGAGAGAGATGAGGAACAGGTCTATCTTCTGTCTCATCTCACACCGTTCTGACAGAGAGAGGTGAGGAACAGGTCTATCTTCTGTCTCGTCTGACACCGTTCTGACAGAGAGAGGTGAGGAACAGGTCTATCTTCTGTCTCACACCGTTCTGACAGAGAGAGGTGAGGAACAGGTCTATATTCTGTCTCACACCGTTCTGACAGAGAGAGGTGTGGAACAGGTCTATCTTCTGTCTCATCTCACACCGTTCAGAGAGAGGTGAGGAACAGGTCTATCTTCTGTCTCATCTCACACCGTTCTGACAGAGAGAGGTGAGGAACAGGTCTATCTTCTGTCTCATCTCACACCGTTCTGACAGAGAGAGATGAGGAACAGGTCTATCTTCTGTCTCGTCTCACACCGTTCTGACAGAGAGAGGTGTGGAACAGGTCTATCTTCTGTCTCGTCTCACACCGTTCTGACAGAGAGAGGTGAGGAACAGGTCTATCTTCTGTCTCGTCTCACGCCGTTCTGACAGAGAGAGGTGAGGAACAGGTCTATCTTCTGTCTCATCTCACACCGTTCTGACAGAGAGAGGTGAGGAACAGGTCTATCTTCTGTCTCGTCTCACACCGTTCTGACAGAGAGAGGTGAGGAACAGGTCTATCTTCTGTCTCGTCTCACACCGTTCTGACAGAGAGAGGTGTGGAACAGGTCTATCTTCTGTCTCATCTCACACCGTTCAGAGAGAGGTGAGGAACAGGTCTATCTTCTGTCTCATCTCACACCGTTCTGACAGAGAGAGGTGAGGAACAGGTCTATCTTCTGTCTCGTCTCACACCGTTCTGACAGAGAGAGGTGAGGAACAGGTCTATCTTCTGTCTCATCTCACACCGTTCTGACAGAGAGAGGTGAGGAACAGGTCTATCTTCTGTCTCGTCTCACACCGTTCTGACAGAGAGAGGTGAGGAACAGGTCTATCTTCTGTCTCGTCTCACACCGTTCTGACAGAGAGAGGTGAGGAACAGGTCTATCTTCTGTCTCGTAACCAGTCAGTCCCTGTGGTTCCCATTACCAGCCAGCCGGGAGGCTGTAGTGGTGTGACTGATACACCCTGCTATTAAACCAGTCAGTCCCTGTGGTTCCCATTACCAGCCAGCCGGGAGGCTGTAGTGGTGTGACTGATACAACCTGCTATTAAACCAGTCAGTCCCTGTGGTTCCCATTACCAGCCAGCCGGGAGGCTGTAGTGGTGTGACTGATACAACCTGCTATTAAACCAGTCAGTCCCTGTGGTTCCCATTACCAGCCAGTCGGGAGGCTGTAGTGGTGTGACTGATACACCCTGCTATTAAACCAGTCAGTCCCTGTGGCTCCCATTACCAGCCAGTCGGGAGGCTGTAGTGGTGTGACTGATACAACCTGCTATTAAACCAGTCAGTCCCTGTGGTTCCCATTACCAGCCAGCCGGGAGGCTGTAGTGGTGTGACTGATACAACCTGCTATTAAACCAGTCAGTCCCTGTGGCTCCCATTACCAGCCAGTCGGGAGGCTGTAGTGGTGTGACTGATACAACCTGCTATTAAAGCAGCCAGACATGGTGCACTACAGTCAGTCAGTCCCTGTGGTTCCCATTACCAGCCAGTCGGGAGGCTGTAGTGGTGTGACTGATACACCCTGCTATTAAACCAGTCAGTCCCTGTGGTTCCCATTACCAGCCAGTCGGGAGGCTGTAGTGGTGTGACTGATACACCCTGCTATTAAACCAGTCAGTCCCTGTGGTTCCCATTACCAGCCAGCCGGGAGGCTGTAGTGGTGTGACTGATACACCCTGCTATTAAACCAGTCAGTCCCTGTGGTTCCCATTACCAGCCAGCCGGGAGGCTGTAGTGGTGTGACTGATACAACCTGCTATTAAACCAGTCAGTCCCTGTGGCTCCCATTACCAGCCAGCCGGGAGGCTGTAGTGGTGTGACTGATACAACCTGCTATTAAACCAGTCAGTCCCTGAGGTTCCCATTACCAGCCAGCCGGGAGGCTGTAGTGGTGTGACTGATACAACCTGCTATTAAACCAGTCAGTCCCTGAGGTTCCCATTACCAGCCAGCCGGGAGGCTGTAGTGGTGTGACTGATACAACCTGCTATTAAACCAGTCAGTCCCTGTGGCTCCCATTACCAGCCAGTCGGGAGGCTGTAGTGGTGTGACTGATACAACCTGCTATTAAACCAGTCAGTCCCTGAGGTTCCCATTACCAGCCAGCCGGGAGGCTGTAGTGGTGTGACTGATACAACCTGCTATTAAACCAGTCAGTCCCTGTGGCTCCCATTACCAGCCAGTCGGGAGGCTGTAGTGGTGTGACTGATACAACCTGCTATTAAAGCAGCCAGACATGGTGCACTACAGTCAGTCAGTCCCTGTGGTACCCATTACCAGCCAGCCGGGAGGCTGTAGTGGTGTGACTGATACAACCTGCTATTAAACCAGTCAGTCCCTGTGGTTCCCATTACCAGCCAGTCGGGAGGCTGTAGTGGTGTGACTGATACACCCTGCTATTAAACCAGTCAGTCCCTGTGGCTCCCATTACCAGCCAGTCGGGAGGCTGTAGTGGTGTGACTGATACAACCTGCTATTAAACCAGTCAGTCCCTGTGGTTCCCATTACCAGCCAGCCGGGAGGCTGTAGTGGTGTGACTGATACAACCTGCTATTAAAGCAGCCAGACATGGTGCACTACAGTCAGTCAGTCCCTGTGGCTCCCATTACCAGCCAGCCGGGAGGCTGTAGTGGTGTGACTGATAAACCCTGCTATTAAACCAGTCAGTCCCTGTGGTTCCCATTACCAGCCAGTCGGGAGGCTGTAGTGGTGTGACTGATACACCCTGCTATTAAACCAGTCAGTCCCTGTGGTTCCCATTACCAGCCAGCCGGGAGGCTGTAGTGGTGTGACTGATACACCCTGCTATAAAACCAGTCAGTACGTTCCTGTGGCTCCCATTACCAGGAAAGCCGGGAGGCTGTAGTGGTGTGACTGATACAACCTGCTATTAAACCAGTCAGTCCCTGTGGTTCCCATTACCAGCCAGCCGGGAGGCTGTAGTGGTGTGACTGATACAACCTGCTATTAAACCAGTCAGTCCCTGTGGTTCCCATTACCAGCCAGCCAGGAGGCTGTAGTGTTGTGACTGATACAACCTGCTATTAAACCAGTCAGTCCCTGTGGTTCCCATTACCAGCCAGGCGGGAGGCTGTAGTGGTGTGACTGATACAACCTGCTATTAAACCAGTCAGTCCCTGTGGCTCCCATTACCAGCCAGCCGGGAGGCTGTAGTGGTGTGACTGATACAACCTGCTATTAAACCAGTCAGTCCCTGTGGTTCCCATTACCAGCCAGCCGGGAGGCTGTAGTGGTGTGACTGATACAACCTGCTATTAAACCAGTCAGTTCCTGTGGTTCCCATTACCAGCCAGCCGGGAGGCTGTAGTGGTGTGACTGATACAACCTGCTATAAAACCAGTCAGTACGTTCCTGTGGCTCCCATTACCAGCCAGCCGGGAGGCTGTAGTGGTGTGACTGATACAACCTGCTATTAAACCAGTCAGTCCCTGTGGTTCCCATTACCAGCCAGCCGGGAGGCTGTAGTGGTGTGACTGATACAACCTGCTATTAAACCAGTCAGTACGTTCCTGTGGTTCCCATTACCAGCCAGCCGGGAGGCTGTAGTGGTGTGACTGATACAACCTGCTATTAAACCAGTCAGTCCCTGTGGTTCCCATTACCAGCCAGCCGGGAGGCTGTAGTGGTGTGACTGATACACCCTGCTATTAAACCAGTCAGTCCCTGTGGTTCCCATTACCAGCCAGCCAGGAGGCTGTAGTGGTGTGACTGATACAACCTGCTATTAAACCAGTCAGTCCCTGTGGTTCCCATTACCAGCCAGCCGGGAGGCTGTAGTGGTGTGACTGATACAACCTGCTATTAAAGCAGCCAGACATGGTGCACTACAGTCAGTCAGTCCCTGTGGTTCCCATTACCAGCCAGCTGGGAGGCTGTAGTGGTGTGACTGACACCTTTAGTGAAGAGGCAGCACATATATCAGCCAGCACTCCATCCCAGACACACACACCTGCAGAACTGTCATTAGAAGACTATCAGACTGGGTCAGCCACTCCAACAGTCATGTAGACACAGTAATATTGAACATGGTTGTGAATGGTTCGGTCCTCACCTTGTTCAGAGCTTCCTTCAGCTGCTTCTCAGCCGTCGACTGTTTGATGTTGGCCTCACGCACCATCTTGTGAGCTTCCTGTAAGAAGGCACGAGACGTTAAGACCCACAATGCATCACTCATCGCCCTGACCTCTAACCCCTACCGACTCCTGACACAAAACAGAGAACCCAGCAACCAAACACAAGTCAAGACAACCTGAGTCAGAGTCACAGCTGGCACCAAACACCCAAAGAAAAGCAGGTTAGTATCTTTACAAACTAACAAGAGCTTTGAAAACAGGAGAGAGGAGAGACAAAGGAGACCGAGAAAGAGAGAGAGGATGGAAACTGTTAATCTAGCTACGTAAGAGAAGGGAGGAGAGACAAAGGAGACCGAGAAAGAGAGAGAGGATGGAAACTGTTAATCTAGCTACTTAAGAGAAGGGAGGAGAGACAAAGGAGACCGAGAGAGAGAGGATGGAAACTGTTAATCTAGCTACGTAAGAGGAGGAGAGACAAAGGAGACAGAGAAAGAGAGAGAGGATGGAAACTGTTAATCTAGCTACGTAAGAGAAGGGAGGAGAGACAAAGGAGACCGAGAAAGAGAGAGAGGATGGAAACTGTTAATCTAGCTACTTAAGAGAAGGGAGGAGAGACAAAGGAGACCGAGAGAGAGAGGATGGAAACTGTTAATCTAGCTACGTAAGAGAAGGGAGGAGAGACAAAGGAGACCCGAGAGAGAGGATGGAAACTGTTAATCTAGCTACGTAAGAGAAGGGAGGAGAGACAAAGGAGACCGAGAAAGAGAGAGAGGATGGAAACTGTTAATCTAGCTACTTAAGAGAAGGGAGGAGAGACAAAGGAGACCGAGAGAGAGGATGGAAACTGTTAATCTAGCTACGTAAGAGAAGGGAGGAGAGACAAAGGAGACCCGAGAGAGAGGATGGAAACTGTTAATCTAGCTACGTAAGAGAAGGGAGGAGAGACAAAGGAGACCGAGAGAGAGGATGGAAACTGTTAATCTAGCTACGTAAGAGAAGGGAGGAGAGACAAAGGAGACCCGAGAGAGAGGATGGAAACTGTTAATCTAGCTACGTAAGAGAAGGGAGGAGAGACAAAGGAGACCCGAGAGAGAGGATGGAAACTGTTAATCTAGCTACTTAAGAGAAGGGAGGAGAGACAAAGGAGACCGAGAAAGAGAGGATGGAAACTGTTAATCTAGCTACGTAAGAGAAGGGAGGAGAGACAAAGGAGACCCGAGAGAGAGGATGGAAACTGTTAATCTAGCTACTTAAGAGAAGGGAGGAGAGACAAAGGAGACCCGAGAGAGAGGATGGAAACTGTTAATCTAGCTACGTAAGAGAAGGGAGGAGCGAAGCCAAAACACTGATCACAAGGAGGGCCGTCTCAGTGTTTCTGGGGGGGATGAATTAGCCGGTCGGACCAACCTCAAACAGGCTAGCAGTGAGCTCCTCCAGTTCCTGGCCCAGTTGGTCCCTGACTTTAGAAAGCCTTTCACACTCCTCGTCTTTCAACTTAACATCCTTAAGAAATGAAAAAAATAAAAATAAAAAAATGGAAAAACACAAACGTGATGAACGTAAATATAAATGACCAGGTAATAATGATGACAAAGGAAAATCAAATGTAGTTTATTTTAGCAGCCGAAATAAGATTAAACAAATCAAAAATGTGAAATGGAACCGTGACTTGGTGTGTGTGAATGTTGTGTGTGTAGACTTCTTAAGACAGGAATGTACTGGAAACACACACAGTTCAGTTGACAGCAGGCCAAGTTTCGATAGCTGGAATCAAAACGTTTATATTACCCTAATAATATATTACCCTGTACAGTAAATGTATTTCAGAGCAATAAAATACTTAGTTCCTGGAAGAGATATTTAACAGTGTGTGGCCCTTATTGTCCTATACTAGTTCCTGGAAGAGATATTTAACAGTGTGTGGCCCTTATTGTCCTATACTAGTTCCTGGAAGGGATCTTTAACAGTGTGTGGCCCTTATTGTCCTATACTAGTTCCTGGAAGAGATATTTAACAGTGTGTGGCCCTTATTGTTCTATACTGGTTCCTCGAAGAGATATTTAACAGTGTGTGGCCCTTATTGTCCTATACTAGTTCCTGGAAGGGATCTTTAACCTCTCTAGGGTACGTGGGACGGTAGCGTCCCACCTCGTCAACAGACAGTGAAACTGCAGGGCGCCAAATTCAAAACAACAGAAACCCCATAATTAAAATTACTCAAACATACTTGTATTTCACACCATTTTAAAGATACACTTGTTGTAAATCCAGCCACAGTGTCCCATTTCAAAAAGGCTTTTACGGCGAAAACACACCAAACCATTATGTTTAGGTCAGAGCCAAGTCACAGAAAAACACAGCCATTTGTCCAGCCAAAGAGAGTAGTCACAAAAAGCAGAAATAGATTAAATTAATCACTAACCTTTGATGATCTTATTATTCAACCATGCTGGTCATTTATGAACATTTGAACATCTTGGCCACGTTCTGTTATAATCTCCACCCGGCACAGCCAGAAGAGGACTGGCCACCCCACATATGCTCTCTCTAATTCTCTCTTTCTTTCTCTCTCTCGGAGGACCTGAGCCCTAGGACCGTGCCCCAGGACTACCTGACATGATGGCTCCTTGCTGTCCCCAGTCCACCTGACTGTGCTGCTGCTCCAGTTTCAACTGTTCTGCCTTATTATTATTCGACCATGCTGGTCATTTATGAACATTTGAACATCTTGGTCATGTTCTGTTATAATCTCTACCCGGCACAGCCAGAAGAGGACTGGCCACCCCACATAGCCCGGTTCCTCTCTAGGTTTCTTCCTAGGTTTTGGCCTTTCTAGGGAGTTTTTCCTAGCCACCATGCTTTTACACCTGCATTGTTTGCTGTTTGGGGTTTTAGGCTGGGTTTCTGTACAGCACTTTGAGATATCAGCTGATGTACGAAGGGCTATATAAATAAATTTGATTTGATTTGATTTGATCTTCATCAGATGACACTCGTAGGACTTCATGTTACACAATACATGTATGTTTTGTTCGGTCGGTAAAGTTCATATTTATATCCAAAAATCAGAGTTTATATTGGCGCGTTATGTTCCGTAGTTCCAAAACATCCGGTGATTTTGCAGAGAGCCACATCATTTTACAGAAATACTCATAATAAACATTGATAAAAGATACAACTGTTATGCATGGACTTTTAGATCCACTTCTCCTTAATGCAACCGCTGTGTAAGATTTCAAAAAACATTTTTATGGAAAAAGCACACCATGCAATAATCTGAGTACAGCGCTCAGAGACCAAAACAACCCAAACAGATATCCGCCATGTTGTGTCGTCAACAGAAGTCAGAAATAGTATTATAAATATTCATTAACCTTTGATGATCTTCATCAGAATGCACTCCCAGGAATCCCAGTTCCACAATAAATATGTTTGTTTTGTTCGATAATGTCCATCATTTATGTCCAAATACCTCCTTTTTGTTAGCGCATTCAGTACACAATCCAAACTCATGACGCGCGATCACTAGGAACAGACGAAAAGTCAAAAAGTTCCGTTACAGTCCATAGAAACATGTCAAACGATGTATAGAATCAATCTTTAGGATGTTTTTAACAAAAATCTTCAATAATGTTCCAACCGGAGAATTCCTTTGTCTGTGGAAATGCAATGGAACTGAGTTAACTATCACGTGAACGCGCGAGACTGAGCTTGTGGCTCTCTGGCAGACCACTGACTCATTCCCCTCTCATTCTCCCCCACTTCACAGTAGAAGCATCAAACAAGGTTCTAAAGACTTGACATCTAGTGGAAGCCTTGGGAAGTGTAATATGACCCCATAGACATTGTGTATTCGATAGTCCAAGAGTTGAAAAACTACAAACCTCAGATTTCCCACTTCCTGGTTGGATTTTTTCTCAGGTTTTTGACTGCCATATGAGTTCTGTTACACTCACAGACATCATTCAAACCGTTTGAGAAACTTCAGAGTGTTTTCAATCCAAATATACTATTATATGCATATTCTAGCTTTTATGGCTGAGAAGCAGGCAGTTTAATTTGGGCACGCTTTTCATCCAAAAATCCCCAATGCTGCCCCCTACCCTAGAGAAGTTAACAGTGTGTGGCCCTTGTTGTTCTATACTACTTCCTGGAAGGAACATGGACATCCACTGTAGGCTGTATAAACTGGGTGTTGTCCATGTCATATAATACAACAGAAACATTCCTGTGTCCATTTGACCTGCTGCTTCTTAGTAAATATAACTTTATAGTGAGGCTACACCCACTAACCCCCACCAACACCACCCACATGCTGATGCAGTAACTGTTGTTCACACAGAAATTATATGTGAAGAGCTTACAACCCCCCCCACACACACACACACACACACACACACACACACACACACACACACACACACACACACACACACACACACACACACACACACACACACACACACACACACACACACACACACACACGGTTTACTAGTCCTCTCCTCTTGCAAGGTGACACCTCTTCACACATTGTTTTGTTAACAAACCCAGTAGTTAAATAACTTTCCAGGGCCTGACCAAATACAACAGGACAGACACTAGTGGTAAACAACAGGACAGACACTAGTGGTAAACAACAGGACAGGCACTAGTGGTAAACAACAGGACAGACACTAGTGATAAACAACAGGACAGACACTAGTGGTAAACAACAGGACAGACACTAGTGGTAAACAACAGGACAGACACTAGTGGTAGACAACAGGACAGACACTAGTGGTAAACAACAGGACAGACACTAGTGGTAAACAACAGGACAGACACTAGTGGTAAACAACAGGACAGACACTAGTGGTAAACAACAGGACAGACACTAGTGGTAAACAACAGGACAGACACTAGTGGTAAACAACAGGACAGACACTAGTGGTAAACAACAGGACAGACACTAGTGGTAAACAACAGGACAGACACTAGTGGTAAACAAACAGGACAGACACTAGTGGTAAACAACAGGACAGACAATAGTGGTAAACAACAGGACAGACACTAGTGGTAAACAACAGGACAGACACTAGTGGTAAACAACAGGACAGACACTAGTGGTAAACAACAGGACAGACAATAGTGGTAAACAACAGGACAGACACTAGTGGTAAACAACAGGACAGACACTAGTGGTAAACAACAGGACAGACACTAATGGTAAACAACAGGACAGACACTAATGGTAAACAACAGGACAGACACTAATGGTAAACAACAGGACAGACACTAGTGGTAAACAACAGGACAGACACTAGTGGTAAACAACAGGACAGACACTAATGGTAAACAACAGGACAGACACTAGTGGTAAACAACAGGACAGACACTAGTGGTAAACAACAGGACAGACACTAGTGGTAAACAACAGGACAGACACTAGTGGTAAACAACAGGACAGACACTAGTGGTAAACAACAGGACAGACACTAGTGGTACAGGACAGACACTAGTGGTAAACAACAGGACAGACACTAGTGGTAAACAACAGGACAGACACTAGTGGTAAACAACAGGACAGACACTAGTGGTAAACAACAGGACAGACACTAGTGGTAAACAACAGGACAGACACTAGTGGTAAACAACAGGACAGACACTAGTGGTAAACAACAGGACAGGAAACAGGACAGACACTAGTGGTAAACAACAGGACAGACACTAGTGGTAAACAACAGGACAGACACTAGTGGTAAACAACAGGACAGACACTAGTGGTAAACAACAGGACAGACACTAGTGGTAAACAACAGGACAGACACTAATGGTAAACAACAGGACAGACACTAGTGGTAAACAACAGGACAGACAATAGTGGTAAACAACAGGACAGACAATAGTGGTAAACAACAGGACAGACAATAGTGGTAAACAACAGGACAGACACTAGTGGTAAACAACAGGACAGACACTAATGGTAAACAACAGGACAGACACTAATGGTAAACAACAGGACAGACACTAATGGTAAACAACAGGACAGACACTAGTGGTAAACAACAGGACAGACACTAGTGGTAAACAAACAGACACTAATGGTAAACAACAGGACAGACACTAATGGTAAACAACAGGACAGACACTAATGGTAAACAACAGGACAGACACTAGTGGTAAACAACAGGACAGACACTAGTGGTATTCTAGACCGTGGTAAACAACAGGACAGACACTAGTGGTAAACAACAGGACAGACAATAGTGGTAAACAACAGGACAGACACTAGTGGTAAACAACAGGACAGACACTAGTGGTAAACAGGACAGACACTAGTGGTAAACAACAGGACAGACACTAGTGGTAAACAACAGGACAGACACTAGTGGTAAACAACAGGACAGACACTAGTGGTAAACAACAGGACAGACACTAGTGGTATTCTAGACCATGGTAAACAACAGGACAGACACTAGTGGTATTCTAGACCGTGGTAAACAACAGGACAGACACTAGTGGTAAACAACAGGACAGACACTAGTGGTAAACAACAGGACAGACACTAGTGGTAAACAACAGGACAGACACTAGTGGTAAACAACAGGACAGACACTAGTGGTATTCTAGACCGTGGTAAACAACAGGACAGACACTAGTGGTAAACAACAGGACAGACACTAGTGGTAAACAACAGGACAGACACTAGTGGTATTCTAGACCGTGGTAAACAACAGGACAGACACTAGTGGTAAACAACAGGACAGACACTAGTGGTAAACAACAGGACAGACACTAGTGGTATTCTAGACCGTGGTAAACAACAGGACAGACACTAGTGGTAAACAACAGGACAGACACTAGTGGTAAACAACAGGACAGACACTAGTGGTAAACAACAGGACAGACACTAGTGGTATTCTAGACCGTGGTAAACAACCATAAGCATCTGGAAGGATAAACACCAGCTCACTGGCTGGCTGGCTGGGCCTTTTTATTTATTATTCAATGGCTCAGATTAGTAGTGGGAGATGGCTTACAGCGTACAACAGGACAGACACACCACACACACACACACGCCCGGACAGGGTTCCCTCTCGCTCATCGAACACAAGGTCATCGCCATGCCGACAGAGGCAGAAGGGTGAGAGTAGTGATCAATGCAGGAAGTGGAAGGAGAATGGGCAGGGAACGGCAGGAAAGGGGGAAGAAGGTTGGGGTGGAATGAGATGGAAGGAGAGGAAGAAAGGTAAGGGGCTGACCCTGCTGGTTCTGGAGCAGACAACTTGTCTGAGCTGCGTAGACTGTCTGGGGGAAATCAGTGATTTACCTGTCTGTCTGTGATCGGCTGGTCACCAGTTAAGGCTGTACAGACTCATAGCCCTAAACTGATTGGGAAGGAGGAACTGGGTGTTTCCCTCTCCTTACTGGAAGAGACACTGGCAACAGGACAGCAGTCAGTCCTGGTGCAGCGAGGAGCAGCCAGACTGGGTAATACATGGAGAAAGACACACAGCTTTCTCTGAGGGGAAATGGCAGAGGGATCGTCAACAATTGTGATTCCAAATCCATGAGGGGTCACCATCAGGTCAGCAGTGGTCAATAAGAACACCTGAGGATGACTGATTGGTTCAATCTTACCTCCCCCGGGCCACCCTGCTAGTAGCATGACCCTGCTCATTGGGGTGGTCTGATTTGACCTGTGATAGTGAATGAGGTCCTAATGGCTGTAGTTATAATCCAGGACTTCCCTGATGGGAACTGGTCTGATTTGCACCTGTGGTACAATGAGGACCAGTCTAGCTAGCTGGTGATTATAATCACCTAAACTGCAGGACTTCCATAGCTAGCTGGTGATTCCGCACCTCCTTATACTGGGCTTTCCTCTAGTACAGTAGCTAGCTGGTGATTCAGCACCAACATCCTTCTAGTACAGTAGCTAGCTGGTGATTCAGCACCACCTTCTAGTACAGTAGCTAGCTGGTGATTCAGCACCACCTTTCCTCTAGTACAGTAGCTAGCTGGTGATTCAGCACCACCTTCTAGTACAGACAGCTAGCTGGTGATTCAGCACCACCTTCTAGTACAGTAGCTAGCTGGTGATTCAGCACCACCTTTCCTCTAGTACAGTAGCTAGCTGGTGATTCAGCACCACCTTCTAGTACAGTAGCTAGCTGGTGATTCAGCACCACCTTTCCTCTAGTACAGTAGCTAGCTGGTGATTCAGCACCACCTTCTAGTACAGGCTAGCTGGTGATTCAGCACCAACAGGACAGTAGCCAGCTGGTGATTCAGCACCATCCTTCTAGTACAGTAGCTAGCTGGTGATTCAGCACCACTAGTACAGTAGCTAGCTGGTGATTCCACCACCTTCTAGTACAGTAGCTAGCTGGTGATTCAGCACCACCTTCTAGTACAGACAGCTAGCTGGTGATTCAGCACCACCTTCTAGTACAGTAGCTAGCTGGTGATTCAGCACCACCTTCTAGTACAGTAGCTAGCTGGTGATTCAGCACCACCTTCTAGTACAGTAGCTAGCTGGTGATTCAGCACCACCTTCTAGTACAGTAGCTAGCTGGTGATTCAGCACCACCTTCTAGTACAGTAGCTAGCTGGTGATTCAGCACCACCTTCTAGTACAGTAGCTAGCTGGTGATTCAGCACCACCTTCTAGTACAGTAGCTAGCTGGTGATTCAGCACCACCTAGTACACTAGCTAGCTGGTGATTCAGCACCACCTTCTAGTACAGTAGCTAGCTGGTGATTCAGCACCACCTAGTACAGTAGCTAGCTGGTGATTCAGCACCACCTAGTACAGTAGCTAGCTGGTGATTCAGCACCACCTTCTAGTACAGTAGCTAGCTGGTGATTCAGCACCACCTTCTAGTACAGTAGCTAGCTGGTGATTCAGCACCACCTAGTACAGTAGCTAGCTGGTGATTCAGCACCACCTTCTAGTACAGTAGCTAGCTGGTGATTCAGCACCACCTTCTAGTACAGTAGCTAGCTGGTGATTCAGCACCACCTTCTAGTACAGTAGCTAGCTGGTGATTCAGCACCACCTCCTAGTACAGTAGCTAGCTGGTGATTCAGCACCACCAGTACAGTAGCTTGGTGATTCAGCACCACCTCCTAGTACAGTAGCTAGCTGGTGATTCAGCACCACCTCTAGTACAGTAGCTAGCTGGTGATTCAGCACCACCTTCCTAGTACAGTAGCTAGCTGGTGATTCAGCACCACCTTCTAGTACAGTAGCTAGCTGGTGATTCAGCACCACCTAGTACAGTAGCTTCTGGTACAGTAGCTAGCTGGTGATTCAGCAGCACCAAGGAGTACAGTAGCTTCAGCACCACCTAGTACAGTAGCTAGCTGGTGATTCAGCACCACCTAGTACAGTAGCTAGCTGGTGATTCAGCACCACCTAGTACAGTAGCTAGCTGGTGATTCAGCACCACCTTCTAGTACAGTAGCTAGCTGGTGATTCAGCACCACCTTCTAGTACAGTAGCTAGCTGGTGATTCAGCACCACCTAGTACAGTAGTAGCAGGTGATTCAGCACCACCTAGTACAGTGCTAGCTGGTGATTCAGCACCACCTAGTACAGTAGCTAGCTGGTGATTCAGCACCACCTTCTAGTACAGTAGCTAGCTGGTGATTCAGCACCACCTTCTAGTACAGTAGCTAGCTGGTGATTCAGCACCACCTTCTAGTACAGTAGCTAGCTGGTGATTCAGCACCACCTAGTACAGTAGCTAGCTGGTGATTCAGCACCACCTTCTAGTACAGTAGCTAGCTGGTGATTCAGCACCACCTTCTAGTACAGTAGCTAGCTGGTGATTCAGCACCACCTAGTACAGTAGCTAGCTGGTGATTCAGCACCACCTAGTACAGTAGCTAGCTGGTGATTCAGCACCACCTTCTAGTACAGTAGCTAGCTGGTGATTCAGCACCACCTTCTAGTACAGTAGCTAGCTGGTGATTCAGCACCACCTAGTACAGTAGCTAGCTGGTGATTCAGCACCACCTAGTACAGTAGCTAGCTGGTGATTCAGCACCACCTTCTAGTACAGTAGCTAGCTGGTGATTCAGCACCACCTAGTACAGTAGCTAGCTGGTGATTCAGCACCACCTTCTAGTACAGTAGCTAGCTGGTGATTCAGCACCACCTAGTACAGTAGCTAGCTGGTGATTCAGCACCACCTAGTACAGTAGCTAGCTGGTGATTCAGCACCACCTTCTAGTACAGTAGCTAGCTGGTGATTCAGCACCACCTAGTACAGTAGCTAGCTGGTGATTCAGCACCACCTAGTACAGTAGCTAGCTGGTGATTCAGCACCACCTAGTACAGCTAGCTGGTGATTCAGCACCACCTCCTAGTACAGTAGCTAGCTGGTGATTCAGCACCACCTTAGTACAGTAGCTAGCTGGTGATTCAGCACCACCTAGTACAGTAGCTAGCTGGTGATTCAGCACCAACTAGTACAGTAGCTAGCTGGTGATTCAGCACCACCTCCTAGTACAGTAGCTAGCTGGTGATTCAGCACCACCTAGTACAGTAGCTAGCTGGTGATTCAGCACCACCTAGTACAGTAGCTAGCTGGTGATTCAGCACCACCTAGTACAGTAGCTAGCTGGTGATTCAGCACCACCTAGTACAGTAGCTAGCTGGTGATTCAGCACCACCTCCTAGTACAGTAGCTAGCTGGTGATTCAGCACCACCTTCTATTCAGCACCACCTACAGTAGCTAGCTGGTGATTCAGCACCACCTAGTACAGTAGCTAGCTGGTGATTCAGCACCACCTAGTACAGTAGCTAGCTGGTGATTCAGCACCACCTTACAGTAGTATTCAGCACCACCTAGTACAGTAGCTAGCTGGTGATTCAGCACCACCTAGTACAGTAGCTAGCTGGTGATTCAGCACCACCTAGTACAGTAGCTAGCTGGTGATTCAGCACCACCTAGTACAGTAGCTAGCTGGTGATTCAGCACCACCTAGTACAGTAGCTAGCTGGTGATTCAGCACCACCTTCTAGTACAGTAGCTAGCTGGTGATTCAGCACCACCTTACTAGCTATTCAGCACCACCTAGTACAGTAGCTGGCTGGTGATTCAGCACCACCTAGTACAGTAGCTAGCTGGTGATTCAGCACCACCTAGTACAGTAGCTAGCTGGTGATTCAGCACCACCTTCTAGTACAGTAGCTAGCTGGTGATTCAGCACCACCTAGTACAGTAGCTAGCTGGTGATTCAGCACCACCTTCTAGTACAGTAGCTAGCTGGTGATTCAGCACCACCTAGTACAGTAGCTAGCTGGTGATTCAGCACCACCTAGTACAGTAGCTAGCTGGTGATTCAGCACCACCTCCTAGTACAGTAGCTAGCTGGTGATTCAGCACCACCTAGTACAGTAGCTAGCTGGTGATTCAGCACCACCTAGTACAGTAGCTAGCTGGTGATTCAGCACCACCTAGTACAGTAGCTAGCTGGTGATTCAGCACCACCTTCTAGTACAGTAGCTAGCTGGTGATTCAGCACCACCTAGTACAGTAGCTAGCTGGTGATTCAGCACCACCTAGTACAGTAGCTAGCTGGTGATTCAGCACCACCTAGTACAGTAGCTAGCTGGTGATTCAGCACCACCTAGTACAGTAGCTAGCTGGTGATTCAGCACCACCTAGTACAGTAGCTAGCTGGTGATTCAGCACCACCTAGTACAGTAGCTAGCTGGTGATTCAGCACCACCTTCTAGTACAGTAGCTAGCTGGTGATTCAGCACCACCTAGTACAGTAGCTAGCTGGTGATTCAGCACCACCTAGTACAGTAGCTAGCTGGTGATTCAGCACCACCTAGTACAGTAGCTAGCTGGTGATTCAGCACCACCTTCTAGTACAGTAGCTAGCTGGTGATTCAGCACCACCTAGTACAGTAGCTAGCTGGTGATTCAGCACCACCTAGTACAGTAGCTAGCTGGTGATTCAGCACCACCTAGTACAGTAGCTAGCTGGTGATTCAGCACCACCTAGTACAGTAGCTAGCTGGTGATTCAGCACCACCTTCTAGTACAGTAGCTAGCTGGTGATTCAGCACCACCTAGTACAGTAGCTATTCAGCTGGTGATTCAGCACCACCTAGTACAGTAGCTAGCTGGTGATTCAGCACCACCTAGTACAGTAGCTAGCTGGTGATTCAGCACCACCTTCTAGTACAGTAGCTAGCTGGTGATTCAGCACCACCTAGTACAGTAGCTAGCTGGTGATTCAGCACCACCTAGTACAGTAGCTAGCTGGTGATTCAGCACCACCTAGTACAGTAGCTAGCTGGTGATTCAGCACCACCTAGTACAGTAGCTAGCTGGTGATTCAGCACCACCTAGCAGCACCACCTAGTACAGTAGCTGGTGATTCAGCACCACCTAGTACAGTAGCTAGCTGGTGATTCAGCACCACCTAGTACAGTAGCTAGCTGGTGATTCAGCACCACCTTCTAGTACAGTAGCTAGCTGGTGATTCAGCACCACCTTCTAGTACAGTAGCTAGCTGGTGATTCAGCACCACCTCAGTAGCTACATTCAGCACCACCTAGTACTAGCTGGGTGATTCAGCACCACCTAGTACAGTAGCTAGCTGGTGATTCAGCACCACCTAGTACAGTAGCTAGCTGGTGATTCAGCACCACCTAGTACAGTAGTACATTCAGTAGCTAGCTGGTGATTCAGCACCACCTAGTACAGTGCTATGGTGATTCAGCACCACCTTCTAGTACAGTAGCTAGCTGGTGATTCAGCACCACCTAGTACAGTAGCTAGCTGGTGATTCAGCACCACCTAGTACAGTAGCTAGCTGGTGATTCAGCACCACCTAGTACAGTAGCTAGCTGGTGATTCAGCACCACCTTCTAGTACAGTAGCTAGCTGGTGATTCAGCACCACCTAGTACAGTTCAGCTAGCTGGTGATTCAGCACCACCTAGTACAGTAGCTAGCTGGTGATTCAGCACCACCTAGTACAGTAGCTAGCTGGTGATTCAGCACCACCTAGTACAGTAGCTAGCTGGTGATTCAGCACCACCTAGTACAGTAGCTAGCTGGTGATTCAGCACCACCTAGTACAGTAGCTAGCTGGTGATTCAGCACCACCTAGTACAGTAGCTAGCTGGTGATTCAGCACCACCTAGTACAGTAGCTAGCTGGTGATTCAGCACCACCTAGTACAGTAGCTATTCAGCACCACCTAGTACAGTAGCTGGGTGATTCAGCACCACCTAGTACAGTAGCTAGCTGGTGATTCAGCACCACCTTCTAGTACAGTAGCTAGCTGGTGATTCAGCACCACCTAGTACAGTAGCTAGCTGGTGATTCAGCACCACCTTCTAGCTACAGTAGCTAGCTGGTGATTCAGCACCACCTAGTACAGTAGCTAGCTGGTGATTCAGCACCACCTTCTAGTACAGTAGCTAGCTGGTGATTCAGCACCACCTAGTACAGTAGCTAGCTGGTGATTCAGCACCACCTTCTAGTACAGTAGCTAGCTGGTGATTCAGCACCACCTAGTACAGTAGCTAGCTGGTGATTCAGCACCACCTTCTAGTACAGTAGCTAGCTGGGTGATTCAGCACCACCTTCTAGTACAGTAGCTAGCTGGTGATTCAGCACCACCTTCTAGTACAGTAGCTAGCTGGTGATTCAGCACCACCTAGTACAGTAGCTAGCTGGTGATTCAGCACCACCTAGTACAGTAGCTAGCTGGTGATTCAGCACCACCTTCTAGTACAGTAGCTAGCTGGTGATTCAGCACCACCTTCTAGTACAGTAGCTAGCTGGTGATTCAGCACCACCTAGTACAGTAGCTAGCTGGTGATTCAGCACCACCTTCTAGTACAGTAGCTAGCTGGTGATTCAGCACCACCTAGTACAGTAGCTAGCTGGTGATTCAGCACCACCTTCTAGTACAGTAGCTAGCTGGTGATTCAGCACCACCTAGTACAGTAGCTAGCTGGTGATTCAGCACCACCTTCTAGTACAGTAGCTAGCTGGTGATTCAGCACCACCTAGTACAGTAGCTAGCTGGTGATTCAGCACCACCTAGTACAGTAGCTAGCTGGTGATTCAGCACCACCTAGTACAGTAGCTAGCTGGTGATTCAGCACCACCTAGTACAGTAGCTAGCTGGTGATTCAGCACCACCTAGTACAGTAGCTAGCTGGTGATTCAGCACCACCTAGTACAGTAGCTAGCTGGTGATTCAGCACCACCTAGTACAGTAGCTAGCTGGTGATTCAGCACCACCTAGTACAGTAGCTAGCTGGTGATTCAGCACCACCTAGTACAGTAGCTAGCTGGTGATTCAGCACCACCTAGTACAGTAGCTAGCTGGTGATTCAGCACCACCTAGTACAGTAGCTAGCTGGTGATTCAGCACCACCTAGTACAGTAGCTAGCTGGTGATTCAGCACCACCTAGTACAGTAGCTAGCTGGTGATTCAGCACCACCTAGTACAGTAGCTAGCTGGTGATTCAGCACCACCTAGTACAGTAGCTAGCAGGTGATTCAGCACCACCTTCTGAGTACAGTAGCTAGCTGGTGATTCAGCACCACCTAGTACAGTAGCTAGCTGGTGATTCAGCACCACCTTCTAGTACAGTAGCTAGCTGGTGATTCAGCACCACCTAGTACAGTAGCTAGCTGGTGATTCAGCACCACCTTACAGTAGTACAGCACCACCTAGCTAGCTGGTGATTCAGCACCACCTTCTAGTACAGTAGCTAGCTGGTGATTCAGCACCACCTTCTAGTACAGTAGCTAGCTGGTGATTCAGCACCACCTTCTAGTACAGTAGCTAGCTGGTGATTCAGCACCACCTAGTACAGTAGCTAGCTGGTGATTCAGCACCACCTAGTACAGTAGCTAGCTGGTGATTCAGCACCACCTAGTACAGTAGCTAGCTGGTGATTCAGCACCACCTAGTACAGTAGCTAGCTGGTGATTCAGCACCACCTAGTACAGTAGCTAGCTGGTGATTCAGCACCACCTACAGTAGCTAGCTGGTGATTCAGCACCACCTAGTACAGTAGCTAGCTGGTGATTCAGCACCACCTAGTACAGTAGCTAGCTGGTGATTCAGCACCACCTTAGCTAGCTGGTGATTCAGCACCACCTAGTACAGTAGCTAGCTGGTGATTCAGCACCACCTAGTACAGTAGCTAGCTGGTGATTCAGCACCACCTTCTAGTACAGTAGCTAGCTGGTGATTCAGCACCACCTAGTACAGTAGCTAGCTGGTGATTCAGCACCACCTAGTACAGTAGCTAGCTGGTGATTCAGCACCACCTAGTACAGTAGCTAGCTGGTGATTCAGCACCACCTAGTACAGTAGCTAGCTGGTGATTCAGCACCACCTAGTACAGTAGCTAGCTGGTGATTCAGCACCACCTAGTACAGTAGCTAGGTGATTCTGGTGATTCAGCACCACCTAGTACAGTAGCTAGCTGGTGATTCAGCACCACCTAGTACAGTAGCTAGCTGGTGATTCAGCACCACCTAGTACAGTAGCTAGCTGGTGATTCAGCACCACCTAGTACAGTAGCTAGCTGGTGATTCAGCACCACCTAGTATTCAGTAGTACAGTAGCTGGTGATTCAGCACCACCTAGTACAGTAGCTAGCTGGTGATTCAGCACCACCTAGTACAGTAGCTAGCTGGTGATTCAGCACCACCTAGTACAGTAGCTAGCTGGTGATTCAGCACCACCTAGTAGCAGCTAGATTCAGCACCACCTAGCTGGGTGATTCAGCACCACCTAGTACAGTAGCTAGCTGGTGATTCAGCACCACCTTCTAGTACAGTAGCTAGCTGGTGATTCAGCACCACCTAGTACAGTAGCTAGCTGGTGATTCAGCACCACCTAGTACAGTAGCTAGCTGGTGATTCAGCACCACCTAGTACAGTAGCTAGCTGGTGATTCAGCACCACCTAGTACAGTAGCTAGCTGGTGATTCAGCACCACCTAGTACAGTAGCTAGCTGGTGATTCAGCACCACCTAGTACAGTAGCTAGCTGGTGATTCAGCACCACCTAGTACAGTAGCTAGCTGGTGATTCAGCATCACCTTCTAGTACAGTAGTGGTGATTCAGTAGCTAGCTGGTGATTCAGCACCACCTAGTACAGTAGCTAGCTGGTGATTCAGCACCACCTAGTACAGTAGCTAGCTGGTGATTCAGCACCACCTAGTACAGTAGCTAGCTGGTGATTCAGCACCACCTAGTACAGTAGCTAGCTGGTGATTCAGCACCACCTAGTACAGTAGCTAGCTGGTGATTCAGCACCACCTAGTACAGTAGCTAGCTGGTGATTCAGCACCACCTAGTACAGTAGCTAGCTGGTGATTCAGCACCACCTAGTACAGTAGCTAGCTGGTGATTCAGCACCACCTAGTACAGTAGCTAGCTGGTGATTCAGCACCACCTAGTACAGTAGCTAGCTGGTGATTCAGCACCACCTTCTAGTACAGTAGCTAGCTGGTGATTCAGCATTCAGCACCACCTAGTACAGTAGCTAGCTGGTGATTCAGCACCACCTTCTAGTACAGTAGCTAGCTGGTGATTCAGCACCACCTAGTACAGTAGCTAGCTGGTGATTCAGCACCACCTAGTACAGTAGCTAGCTGGTGATTCAGCACCACCTAGTACAGTAGCTAGCTGGTGATTCAGCACCACCTAGTACAGTAGCTAGCTGGTGATTCAGCACCACCTAGTACAGTAGCTAGCTGGTGATTCAGCACCACCTAGTACTAGTACAGTAGCTAGCTGGTGATTCAGCACCACCTAGTACAGTAGCTAGCTGGTGATTCAGCACCACCTAGTACAGTAGCTAGCTGGTGATTCAGCACCACCTAGTACAGTGGTGATTCAGCTAGTACAGTAGCTGATTTCAGCACCACCTAGTACAGTAGCTAGCTGGTGATTCAGCACCACCTAGTACAGTAGCTAGCTGGTGATTCAGCACCACCTAGTACAGTAGCTAGCTGGTGATTCAGCACCACCTTCTAGTACAGTAGCTAGCTGGTGATTCAGCACCACCTAGTACAGTAGCTAGCTGGTGATTCAGCACCACCTAGTACAGTAGCTAGCTGGTGATTCAGCACCACCTAGTACAGTAGCTAGCTGGTGATTCAGCACCACCTAGTACAGTAGCTAGCTGGTGATTCAGACCACCTTCAGCACCATTCAGCACCACCTAGTACAGTAGCTAGCTGGTGATTCAGCACCACCTAGTACAGTAGCTAGCTGGTGATTCAGCACCACCTAGTACAGTAGCTAGCTGGTGATTCAGCACCACCTTACTAGTACAGTTCAGCTAGCTGGTGATTCAGCACCACCTAGTACAGTAGCTAGCTGGTGATTCAGCACCACCTAGTACAGTAGCTAGCTGGTGATTCAGCACCACCTAGTACAGTAGCTAGCTGGTGATTCAGCACCACCTAGTACAGTAGCTAGCTGGTGATTCAGCACCACCTAGTACAGTAGCTAGCTGGTGATTCAGCACCACCTAGTACAGTAGCTAACTGGTGATTCAGCACCACCTTCTAGTACAGTAGCTAGCTGGTGATTCAGCACCACCTAGTACAGTAGCTAGCTGGTGATTCAGCACCACCTAGTACAGTAGCTAGCTGGTGATTCAGCACCACCTAGTACAGTAGCTATGGTGATTCAGCACCACCTAGTACAGTAGCTAGCTGGTGATTCAGCACCACCTAGTACAGTAGCTAGCTGGTGATTCAGCACCACCTAGTACAGTAGCTAGCTGGTGATTCAGCACCACCTAGTACAGTAGCTAGCTGGTGATTCAGCACCACCTAGTACAGTAGCTAGCTGGTGATTCAGCACCACCTTCTAGTACAGTAGCTAGCTGGTGATTCAGCACCACCTAGTACAGTAGCTAGCTGGTGATTCAGCACCACCTTCTAGTACAGTAGCTAGCTGGTGATTCAGCACCACCTAGTACAGTAGCTAGCTGGTGATTCAGCACCACCTTCTAGTACAGTAGCTAGCTGGTGATTCAGCACCACCTAGTACAGTAGCTAGCTGGTGATTCAGCACCACCTAGTACAGTAGTAGCTAGCTGGTGATTCAGCACCACCTAGTACAGTAGCTAGCTGGATTCAGCACCACCTTCTAGATTCAGCACCACCTAGTACAGTAGCTAGCTGGTGATTCAGCACCACCTTCTAGTACAGTAGCTAGCTGGTGATTCAGCACCACCTAGTACAGTAGCTAGCTGGTGATTCAGCACCACCTTCTAGTACAGTAGCTAGCTGGTGATTCAGCACCACCTAGTACAGTAGCTAGCTGGTGATTCAGCACCACCTAGTACAGTAGCTAGCTGGTGATTCAGCACCACCTAGTACAGTAGCTAGCTGGTGATTCAGCACCACCTTCTAGTACAGTAGCTAGCTGGTGATTCAGCACCACCTAGTACAGTAGCTAGCTGGTGATTCAGCACCACCTTCTAGTACAGTAGCTAGCTGGTGATTCAGCACCACCTTCTAGTACAGTAGCTAGCTGGTGATTCAGCACCACCTAGTACAGTAGCTAGCTGGTGATTCAGCACCACCTAGTACAGTAGCTAGCTGGTGATTCAGCACCACCTAGTACAGTAGCTAGCTGGTGATTCAGCACCACCTAGTACAGTAGCTAGCTGGTGATTCAGCACCACCTAGTACAGTAGCTAGCTGGTGATTCAGCACCACCTAGTACAGTAGCTAGCTGGTGATTCAGCACCACCTTCTAGTACAGTAGCTAGCTGGTGATTCAGCACCACCTTCTAGTACAGTAGCTAGCTGGTGATTCAGCACCACCTAGTACAGTAGCTAGCTGGTGATTCAGCACCACCTTCTAGTACAGTAGCTAGCTGGTGATTCAGCACCACCTAGTACAGTAGCTAGCTGGTGATTCAGCACCACCTTCTAGTACAGTAGCTAGCTGGTGATTCAGCACCACCTAGTACAGTAGCTAGCTGGTGATTCAGCACCACCTTCTAGTACAGTAGCTAGCTGGTGATTCAGCACCACCTAGTACAGTAGCTAGCTGGTGATTCAGCACCACCTTCTAGTACACCACAGCACCACCTAGTACAGTAGCTAGCTGGTGATTCAGCACCACCTTCTAGTACAGTAGCTAGCTGGTGATTCAGCACCACCTAGTACAGTAGCTAGCTGGTGATTCAGCACCACCTTCTAGTACAGTAGCTAGCTGGTGATTCAGCACCACCTAGTACAGTAGCTAGCTGGTGATTCAGCACCACCTAGTACAGTAGCTAGCTGGTGATTCAGCACCACCTAGTACAGTAGCTAGCTGGTGATTCAGCACCACCTAGTACAGTAGCTAGCTGGTGATTCAGCACCACCTGTACAGTGATTCAGCACCACCTTCTAGTACAGTAGCTACCTAGCTGGTGATTCAGCACCACCTAGTACAGTAGCTAGCTGGTGATTCAGCACCACCTTCTAGTACAGTAGCTAGCTGGTACAGATTCAGCACCACCTAGTACAGTAGCTAGCTGGTGATTCAGCACCACCTAGTACAGTAGCTAGCTGGTGATTCAGCACCACCACCACCTAGTACAGTAGCTAGCTGGTGATTCAGCACCACCTAGTACAGTAGCTAGCTGGTGATTCAGCACCACCTAGTACAGTAGCTAGCTGGTGATTCAGCACCACCTAGTACAGTAGCTAGCTGGTGATTCAGCACCACCTAGTACAGTAGCTAGCTGGTGATTCACCACCTAGTAGCTAGCTGGTGATTCAGCACCACCTAGTACAGTAGCTAGCTGGTGATTCAGCACCACCTAGTACAGTAGCTAGCTGGTGATTCAGCACCACCTTCTAGTAGCTAGCTGGTGATTCAGCACCACCTAGTACAGTAGCTAGCTGGTGATTCAGCACCACCTAGTACAGTAGCTAGCTGGTGATTCAGCACCACCTGTACAGTGCTATGGTGATTCAGCACCACCTAGTACAGTAGCTAGCTGGTGATTCAGCACCACCTTCTAGTACAGTAGCTAGCTGGTGATTCAGCACCACCTAGTACAGTAGCTAGCTGGTGATTCAGCACCACCTTCTAGTACAGTAGCTAGCTGGTGATTCAGCACCACCTAGTACAGTAGCTAGCTGGTGATTCAGCACCACCTTCTAGTACAGTAGCTAGCTGGTGATTCAGCACCACCTAGTACAGTAGCTAGCTGGTGATTCAGCACCACCTTCTAGTACAGTAGCTAGCTGGTGATTCAGCACCACCTCTAGTACAGTAGCACCACCTAGTACAGTAGCTAGCTGGTGATTCAGCACCACCTAGTACAGTAGCTAGCTGGTGATTCAGCACCACCTAGTCAGTAGCTACAGTGATTCAGCTAGCTGGTGATTCAGCACCACCTAGTACAGTAGCTAGCTGGTGATTCAGCACCACCACCTAGTACAGTAGCTAGCTGATTCAGCACCACCTTCTAGTACAGTAGCTAGCTGGTGATTCAGCACCACCTAGTACAGTAGCTAGCTGGTGATTCAGCACCACCTTCTAGTACAGTAGCTAGCTGGTGATTCAGCACCACCTAGTACAGTAGCTAGCTGGTGATTCAGCACCACCTAGTACAGTAGCTAGCTGGTGATTCAGCACCACCTACAGTAGCTAGCTGGTGATTCAGCACCACCTAGTACAGTAGCTAGCTGGTGATTCAGCACCACCTTCTAGTACAGTAGCTAGCTGGTGATTCAGCACCACCTTCAGTAGCTATTCAGCACCACCTAGCTAGCTGCTGGTGATTCAGCACCACCTAGTACAGTAGCTAGCTGGTGATTCAGCACCACCTAGTACAGTAGCTAGCTGGTGATTCAGCACCACCTAGTACAGTAGCTAGCTGGTGATTCAGCACCACCTAGTACAGTAGCTAGCTGGTGATTCAGCACCACCTAGTACAGTAGCTAGCTGGTGATTCAGCACCACCTAGTACAGTAGCTAGCTGGTGATTCAGCACCACCTAGTACAGTAGCTAGCTGGTGATTCAGCAGCTGGCTGATTCAGCACCACCTTCTAGTACAGTAGCTAGCTGGTGATTCAGCACCACCTAGTACAGTAGCTAGCTGGTGATTCAGCACCACCTTCTAGTACAGTAGCTAGCTGGTGATTCAGCACCACCTAGTACAGTAGCTAGCTGGTGATTCAGCACCACCTAGTACAGTAGCTAGCTGGTGATTCAGCACCACCTAGTACAGTAGCTGGCTGGTGATTCAGCACCACCTAGTACAGTAGCTAGCTGGTGATTCAGCACCACCTAGCTGGTGATTCAGCACCACCTACAGTAGCTAGCTGGTGATTCAGCACCACCTAGTACAGTAGCCTGGTGATTCAGCACCACCTAGTACAGTAGCTAGCTGGTGATTCAGCACCACCTAGTACAGTAGCTAGCTGGTGATTCAGCACCACCTAGTACAGTAGCTGGTGATTCAGCACCACCTAGTACAGTAGCTAGCTGATTCAGCACCACCTGATTCAGCACCACCTAGTACAGTAGCTAGCTGGTGATTCAGCACCACCTAGTACAGTAGCTAGCTGGTGATTCAGCACCACCTAGTACAGTAGCTAGCTGGTGATTCAGCACCACCTAGTACAGTAGCTGCTGGTGATTCAGCACCACCTGGTGATTCAGCACCACCTAGTACAGTAGCTAGCTGGTGATTCAGCACCACCTAGTACAGTAGCTAGCTGGTGATTCAGCACCACCTAGTACAGTAGCTAGCTGGTGATTCAGCACCACCTAGTACAGTAGCTAGCTGGTGATTCAGCACCACCTAGTACAGTAGCTAGCTGGTGATTCAGCACCACCTAGCAGTAGCTAGCTGGTGATTCAGCACCACCTAGTACAGTAGCTAGCTGGTGATTCAGCACCACCTAGTACAGTAGCTAGCTGGTGATTCAGCACCACCTAGTACAGTAGCTAGCTGGTGATTCAGCACCACCTAGTACAGTAGCTAGCTGGTGATTCAGCACCACCTAGTACAGTAGCTGCTGGTGATTCAGCACCACCTAGTACAGTAGCTAGCTGGTGATTCAGCACCACCTAGTACAGTAGCTAGCTGGTGATTCAGCACCACCTAGTACAGTAGCTAGCTGGTGATTCAGCACCACCTAGTACAGTAGCTAGCTGGTGATTCAGCACCACCTAGTACAGTAGCTAGCTGGTGATTCAGCACCACCTAGTACAGTAGCTAGCTGGTGATTCAGCACCACCTAGTACAGTAGCTAGCTGGTGATTCAGCACCACCTAGTACAGTAGCTAGCTGGTGATTCAGCACCACCTAGTACAGTAGCTAGCTGGTGATTCAGCACCACCTAGTACAGTAGCTAGCTGGTGATTCAGCACCACCTAGTACAGTAGCTAGCTGGTGATTCAGCACCACCTAGTACAGTAGCTAGCTGGTGATTCAGCACCACCTAGTACAGTAGCTGGTGATTCAGCACCACCTAGTACAGTAGCTAGCTGGTGATTCAGCACCACCTAGTACAGTAGCTAGCTGGTGATTCAGCACCACCTAGTACAGTAGCTAGCTGGTGATTCAGCACCACCTAGTACAGTAGCTAGCTGGTGATTCAGCACCACCTAGTACAGTAGCTAGCTGGTGATTCAGCACCACCTAGTACAGTAGCTAGCTGGTGATTCAGCACCACCTAGTACAGTAGCTAGCTGGTGATTCAGCACCACCTAGTACAGTAGCTAGCTGGTGATTCAGCACCACCTAGTACAGTAGCTAGCTGGTGATTCAGCACCACCTAGTACAGTAGCTAGCTGGTGATTCAGCACCACCTAGTACAGTAGCTAGCTGGTGATTCAGCACCACCTAGTACTAGCTAGCTGGTGTTCAGCACCACCTAGTACAGTAGCTAGCTGGTGATTCAGCACCACCTAGTACAGTAGCTAGCTGGTGATTCAGCACCACCTAGTACAGTAGCTAGCTGGTGATTCAGCACCACCTAGTACAGTAGCTAGCTGGTGATTCAGCACCACCTAGTACAGTAGCTGGTGATTCAGCACCACCTACCTGTACAGTAGCTAGCTGGTGATTCAGCACCACCTAGTACAGTAGCTAGCTGGTGATTCAGCACCACCTAGTACAGTAGCTAGCTGGTGATTCAGCACCACCTAGTACAGTAGCTAGCTGGTGATTCAGCTGGTGATTAGCTGGTGATTCAGCACCACCTTCTAGTACAGTAGCTAGCTGGTGATTCAGCACCACCTAGTACAGTAGCTAGCTGGTGATTCAGCACCCTTCTACCTAGCTGGTGATTCAGCACCACCTTCTAGTACAGCTAGCTGGTGATTCAGCACCACCTAGTACAGTAGCTAGCTGGTGATTCAGCACCACCTAGTACAGTAGCTAGCTGGTGATTCAGCACCACCTAGTACAGTAGCTAGCTGGTGATTCAGCACCACCTAGTACAGTAGCTAACTGGTGATTCAGCACCACCTAGTACAGTAGCTAGCTGGTGATTCAGCACCACCTGTACAGTAGCTAGATTCAGCACCACCTAGTACAGTAGCTAGCTGGTGATTCAGCACCACCTAGTACAGTAGCTAGCTGGTGATTCAGCACCACCTAGTACAGTAGCTAGCTGGTGATTCAGCACCACCTAGTACAGTAGCTAGCTGGTGATTCAGCACCACCTAGTACAGTAGCTAGCTGGTGATTCAGCACCACCTAGTACAGTAGCTAGCTGGTGATTCAGCACCACCTAGTACAGTAGCTAGCTGGTGATTCAGCACCACCTAGTACAGTAGCTAGCTGGTGATTCAGCACCACAAGTCTCTCTCTCACACCCCTCTCTCTTTCACTCATGACTTTCTGTCTTTCGTTCTCTCGCTCTCCTTCCGTCTTACAATCTTTCTTTCTCTCTCACACATCCCTGCTCTGAGCAGCAGGACTGAGACAGACAGAATGTGGGTGCAACTGGCAGCTGCGTCTCTCTCACACCATTTCATTCCAGAGATCTCTAAATCAGGTAGTGAGATGACACCTGGACTCTGTCTGGCACACCAGTGTAGAGGGGGAAGAGATAGAATGTTCAGAAGAAACAGGTAAAAACAACAACGCTTGAAGCAATAATTGACACGTGACAAACTCCTGTTTGTGGTTCTAATATGCTGCTCTGATAGAGGCAGAATGAAGAAAGAGGCAGAATGAAGAAAGAGGCAGAATGAAGAAAGAGGCAGAATGAAGAAAGAGGCAGAATGAAGAAAGAGGCAGAATGAAGAGGCTGAATGAAGAATAACATCTGCTAACCATGTGTATGTGACCAATAACATCTGCTAACCATGTGTATGTGACCAATAACATCTGCTAACCATGTGTATGTGACCAATAACATCTGCTATCCATGTGTATGTGACCAATAACATCTGCTAACCATGTGTATGTGACCAATAACATCTGCTATCCATGTGTATGTGACCAATAACATCTGCTAACCATGTGTATGTGACCAATAACATCTGCTATCCATGTGTATGTGACCAATAACATCTGCTATCCATGTGTATGTGACCAATAACATCTGCTATCCATGTGTATGTGACCAATAACATCTGCTATCCATGTGTATGTGACCAATAACATCTGCTAACCATGTGTATGTGACCAATAACATCTGCTATCCATGTGTAAGTGACCAATAGAATTTGATTTGAACGAAGAGGCTGATAATAACATGGTCAAATGGAATAGATCATCAGACTGAACAAAGCCCTTGTTCCTGTAGAATCACTGGTCAACCAATCACCTTGCCTGCTCAGGCCCAACCCCTTCCGTTCCAACACGCCCATTCAAACTCTGGTTACGAGGCAGTGATAGTTCTCACTCATCAGAGGTGGCTGGAGAAAAGCAGCATTCAGGAGCGTCGGGTTAAAAATAAACATTGGCAAGAGGCTTGTGGGGTAATTTCAGAGAACACAGGAGGAGATAACATGTTGGTCCCCTGCCGTTGATTTCAAAATGGCTGCTTTGATGAGGAGAGGAGAACCACACAATCCTTCTGCATGGATTTCACTCTGTTATCAACTGATGTGAGACCATTCAACTAGTAGACACACAACCTGAGGGAACATACACATGACCTGGGCACAGTGTGTGTGTGTGTGGTCTCTTACCCTCTGTGCCTTGGCTAGCTCCTCCTTCAGTCTCTCATTGGCTTTCTCTCTGATCTCCATGACTGAGGGGCTGCGGAGGCGGGACAGGCTGTCATTGGTCAGACCCAGAGACTCCTCCCCTTCCTCTCCAGACAGGAACACCCCTTCTGCTGACTCCGTCTCTGACCGGACGGGGGGTTCCAACCCCGGAACGCTGCAAGGAATCATGGGTAAACTAATGTAAGCGTATAGGAGGGTTGGCTGATTACTACAGGGATCAATCAGTCATCACTGATCAGCACCATTGACTGTATGATTACTGGTGATAATGATCCATTACCTGGTTGGACATTTTAAGCCAAGTAAGCATGTTTTAATGTATGAATTAGCATCCCAGTGGGCTAGTCATCAATAGTACGTTTAAGTGTCACTGAACACTGCTTAGTGGAACCCTTGACTTGTATAGAATACATTGCCTGGTTAATACCGACTGCACTGCGTAAAGAGATCCTAGCAGACATCATGGCATCATTTAAAACAGCACCTGCAAGATTTCTCTCTAGTATCTCTTTACATTGTGGTCGTCATGGGCCAGGTAACATATCTCTTTACATTGTGGTCGTCATGGGCCAGGTAATATATCTCTTTACATTGTGGTCGTCATGGGCCAGGTAACATATCTCTTTACATTGTGGTCGTCATGGGCCAGGTAACATATCTCTTTACATTGTGGTCGTCATGGGCCAGGTAACATATCTCTTTACATTGTGGTCGTCATTGGCCAGGTACTATATCTCTTTACATTGTGGTTGTCATGGGCCAGGTAATATATCTCTTTACATTGTGGTCGTCATGGGCCAGGTAACATATCTCTTTACATTGTGGTTGTCATGGGCCAGGTACTATATCTCTTTACATTGTGGTCGTCATGGGCCAGGTAACATATCTCTTTACATTGTGGTCGTCATGGGCCAGGTAACATATCTCTTTACATTGTGGTCGTCATGGGCCAGGTAACATATCTCTTTACATTGTGGTCGTCATGGGCCAGGTAACATATCTCTTTACATTGTGGTCGTCATGGGCCAGGTACTATATCTCTTTACATTGTGGTCGTCATGGGCCAGGTAACATATCTCTTTACATTGTGGTCGTCATGGGCCAGGTAACATATCTCTTTACATTGTGGTCGTCATGGGCCAGGTAACATATCTCTTTACATTGTGGTCGTCATGGGCCAGGTAACATATCTCTTTACATTGTGGTCGTCATGGGCCAAGTAACATATCTCTTTACATTGTGGTCGTCATGGGCCAGGTACTATATCTCTTTACATTGTGGTCGTCATGGGCCAGGTACTATATCTCTTTACATTGTGGTCGTCATGGGCCAGGTAACATATCTCTTTACATTGTGGTCGTCATGGGCCAGGTAACATATCTCTTTACATTGTGGTCGTCATAGGCCAGGTAACATATCTCTTTACATTGTGGTCGTCATGGGCCAGGTACTATATCTCTTTACATTGTGGTTGTCATGGGCCAGGTACTATATCTCTTTACATTGTGGTCGTTATGGGCCAGGTACTATATCTCTTTACATTGTGGTTGTCATGGGCCAGGTAATATATCTCTTTACATTGTGGTTGTCATGGGCCAGGTAATATATCTCTTTACATTGTGGTTGTCATGGGCCAGGTACTATATCTCTTTACATTGTGGTCGTCATGGGCCAGGTACTATATCTCTTTACATTGTGGTCGTCATGGGCCAGGTAACATATCTCTTTACATTGTGGTCGTCATGGGCCAGGTACTATATCTCTTTACATTGTGGTCGTCATGGGCCAGGTAACATATCACTTTACATTGTGGTCGTCATGGGCCAGGTAACATATCTCTTTACATTGTGGTCGTCATGGGCCAGGTAACATATCTCTTTACATTGTGGTCGTCATGGGCCAGGTAACATATCTCTTTACATTGTGGTTGTCATGGGCCAGGTACTATATCTCTTTACATTGTGGTTGTCATGGGCCAGGTACTATATCTCTTTACATTGTGGTTGTCATGGGCCAGGTACTATATCTCTCTTTACATTGTGGTTGTCATGGGCCAGGTACTATATCTCTCTTTACATTGTGGTTGTCATGGGCCAGGTACTATATCTCTCTTTACATTGTGGTTGTCATGGGCCAGGTACTATATCTCTCTTTACATTGTGTTTGTCATGGGCCAGGTAATATATCTCTTTACATTGTGGTTGTCATGGGCCAGGTACTATATCTCTTTACATTGTGGTCGTCATGGGCCAGGTACTATATCTCTTTACATTGTGGTCGTCATGGGCCAGGTACTATATCTCTTTACATTGTGGTCGTCATGGGCCAGGTAACATATCTCTTTACATTGTGGTCGTCATGGGCCAGGTACTATATCTCTTTACATTGTGGTCGTCATGGGCCAGGTAACATATCTCTTTACATTGTGGTCATCATGGGCCAGGTAACATATCTCTTTACATTGTGGTCGTCATGGGCCAGGTAACATATCTCTTTACATTGTGGTCGTCATGGGCCAGGTATCATATCTCTTTACATTGTGGTCGTCATGGGCCAGGTATCATATCTCTTTACATTGTGGTCGTCATGGGCCAGGTAACATATCTCTTTACATTGTGGTTGTCATGGGCCAGGTACTATCTCTTTACATTGTGGTTGTCATGGGCCAGGTACTATAAGTCTGTTTCTCCAGGAGGGTTTCTTCCTGACCTTCCATTGTGGGGTTCTGTGCTGCCCAGTAGCCTAGGGGCAGAGTAGATGGGCTGGGTGGGCAGCTGGTCGGCTCGCAGGGCGTTGGGGGCAGGGGCTAGAGCTGAGGGAGGGTGTACGGTACAGGGCGCTGGAAGGGGCGCTGTGACATTGGGGTCTGGTGTCGGAGGTCAATCCGTGGAGGTCAGGGGTGGTGGGTGACGCCAAGTTGACCTCATGGAAGCCTTCGAGGGGTTCGCTGGCCATAGCCCTGCAGCTTCAGTCATCATACACCTCCCTGAGGAGAGGGGAGAGGAGAGGGGAGAGAAGAGAGGGGAGAGGAGAGGGGAGAGAAGAGAGGGGAGAGAAGAGAGGGGAGAGGAGAGGAGAGGGAGGGAGAGGGAGAGGGAGAGAGGAGAGAGGAGAGAGAGAGGAGAGAGAAGAGAGGAGAGAGGAGAGAGGGGAGAGGAGAGAGGGGAGAGGAGAGAGGGGAGAGGGGAGAGGAGAGAGGGGAGAGGAGAGAGGGGGGAGAGGAGATGAAAGTCAAAATAATGACTGTTTGGGGTCAAACAGAGACATTCTAGACTACATTCACACAGATCTAATTCTGCTATTTCGAGCAGAATACCCACAGCAGCAACAGTATCAGTGTGTGATCCCAGGTGTTGACTATGGAGTAGCTGATTATACACTGCCTCCCTCTTCAGCCCCAGCAGAGAGAGCAGACCGCCAGGCCACTGCTCCAGTCAGTGAGGACAGAGGAAACAGGTCATTCAGGGGAATGTTCCAGACAGGAACAGGCCAGTCTCTCTGAGAGGAAACAGGTCATTCAGGGGAATGTTCCAGACAGGAACAGGCCAGTCTCTCTGAGAGGAAACAGGTCATTCAGGGGAATGTTCCAGACAGGAACAGGCCAGTCTCTCTGAGAGGAAACAGGTCATTCAGGGGAATGTTCCAGACAGGAACAGGCCAGTCTCTCTGAGAGGAAACAGGTCATTCAGGGGAATGTTCCAGACAGGAACAGGCCAGTCTCTCTGAGAGGAAACAGGTCATTCAGGGGAATGTTCCAGACAGGAACAGGCCAGTCTCTCTGAGAGGAAACAGGTCATTCAGGGGGATGTTCCAGACAGGAACAGGCCAGTCTCTCTGAGAGGAAACAGGTCATTCAGGGGAATGTTCCAGATAGGAACAGGCCAGTCTCTCTGAGAGGAAACAGGTCATTCAGGGGAATGTTCCAGACAGGAACAGGCCAGTCTCTCAGACAGGAAACAGGTCATTCAGGGGAATGTTCCAGACAGGAACAGGCCAGTCTCTCTGAGAGGAAACAGGTCATTCAGGGGAATGTTCCAGACAGGAACAGGCCAGTCTCTCTGAGAGGAAACAGGTCATTCAGGGGGATGTTCCAGACAGGAACAGGCCAGTCTCTCTGAGAGGAAACAGGTCATTCAGGGGGATGTTCCAGACAGGAACAGGCCAGTCTCTCTGAGAGGAAACAGGTCATTCAGGGGGATGTTCCAGACAGGAACAGGCCAGTCTCTCTGAGAGGAAACAGGTCATTCAGGGGAATGTTCCAGACAGGAACAGGCCAGTCTCTCTGAGAGGAAACAGGTCATTCAGGGGAATGTTTACAGACAGGAACAGGCCAGTCTCTCTGAGAGGAAACAGGTCATTCAGGGGGATGTTCCAGACAGGAACAGGCCAGTCTCTCTGAGAGGAAATGTGTACCTGTGAAGTTAGTGTTGAAATTCACACAGCTAGCTAGCCTGCACAACTAGAAACTGGTTCCACCAAACTGTTTCATTCCAGAAGCTGTTTCATTCATTCATTCAGCTGAATTGAAACCAACAGGTATGAACCTACCATTATGATGAATGTGTGTCTATTTAAAAGCTGATGATGTGATTGTGTGTGTAGTGGGTCTCCTCTTCAGTCAGGACAGACCTCCAACACTGACTTACTGCTGCAAGAGAAGACAGGAAGAGATGAGAGTTACTGTTGGTGAGCAGCTTGGGGGAACAGCTTGTTGGGGGAATATGTTGGGGGAACAGCTTCTTGGGGGAACAGCTTCTTGGGGAACAGCTTCTTGGGGAACAGCTTCTTGGGGAACAGCTTGTTGGGGGAACAGCTTGTTGGGGGAACAGCTTGGGGGGAACAGCTTGGGGGAACAGCTTGGGGGAACAGCTTGGGGGAACAGCTTGGGGGAACAGCTTGGGGGAACAGCTTGGGGGAACAGCTTGGGGGAACAGCTTGGGGGAACAGCTTGGGCTTGGGGGAGCAGCTTGGGGAACAGCTTGGGGAACAGCTTGGGGAACAGCTTGGGGAACAGCTTGGGGAACAGCTTGGGGAACATGTTGGGGAACATGTTGGGGGAATATGTTGGGGGAACATGTTGGGGGAATATGTTGGGGGAACAGCTTGGAGGAGTAGCTTGGAGGAGTAGCTTGGGGGAACAGCTTGGGGGAACATGTTGGGGGAACAGCTTGGGGGAACATGTTGGGGGAACATGTTGGGGGAACATGTTCCCAGGGTTAGTTAGGTGTAACCCTTTACACTTGTACCCGTAGACAGGTTGAAAATGACAGATTTGGACAGTAATTAGCTACCTGTACAGTAACATGCTATATAGATGACGTCAGACCTCTAGCTTTTGGGTTTTGACTGACAGACGTTCTTCAACGCACACCACAACACGTTTTACAGATGATTTGTTGTCCGAACGAGGGAAATGCTGTAAATGAAGTATTTTGAAAGATGAGACGTTGAGGATTATAATTTAATACCTCTGATGTCACACAAGGAAGCCAAACACCTGTGAGTCCAAATGTACATTTCACATTTCTATGTCAGACAACTCATGTCATGTACAGTGTCAACGTTTATCATCACTATGTTTGATGTGCAGTTACCAGGTGACATGGGGTCACACCCTGGGTTGTTGTGAACAGAATGAGTCTGTTTGATGAACAGTTACCAGGTGACATGGGGTCACACCCTGGGTTGTTGTGAACAGAATGAGTCTGTTTGATGACCAGTTACCAGGTGACATGGGGTCACACCCTGGGTTGTTGTGAACAGAATGAGTCTGTTTGATGAACAGTTACCAGGTGACATGGGGTCACACCCTGGGTTGTTGTGAACAGAATGAGTCTGTTTGATGAACAGTTACCAGGTGACATGGGGTCACACCCTGGGTTGTTGTGAACAGAATGAGTCTGTTTGATGAACGGTGACATGGGGTCACACCCTGGGTTGTTGTGAACAGAATGAGTCTGTTTGATGAACAGTTACAAGGTGACATGGGGTCACACCCTGGGTTGTTGTGAACAGAATGAGTCTGTTTGATGAACAGTTACCAGGTGACATGGGGTCACACCCTGGGTTGTTGTGAACAGAATGAGTCTGTTTGATGAACAGTTACCAGGTGACATGGGGTCACACCCTGAACAGAATGAGTCTGTTTGATGAACAGTTACCAGGTGACATGGGGTCACACCCTGGGTTGTTGTGAACAGAATGAGTCTGTTTGATGAACAGTTACCAGGTGACAGGGGTCACACCCTGAACAGAATGGTCTGTTTGATGAACAGGTGACATGGGGTCACACCCTGGGTTGTTGTGAACAGAATGAGTCTGTTTGATGAACAGTTACCAGGTGACATGGGGTCACACCCTGGGTTGTTGTGAACAGAATGAGTCTGTTTGATGAACAGTTACCAGGTGACATGGGGTCACACCCTGGGTTGTTGTGAACAGAATGAGTCTGTTTGATGAACAGTTACCAGGTGACATGGGGTCACACCATGGGTTGTTGTGAACAGAATGAGTCTGTTTGATGAACAGTTACCAGGTGACATGGGGTCACACCCTGGGTTGTTGTGAACAGAATGAGTCTGTTTGATGAACAGTTACCAGGTGACATGGGGTCACACCCTGGGTGGTTGTGAACAGAATGAGTCTGTTTGATGAACAGTTACCAGGTGACATAGGGTCACACCCTGGGTTGTTGTGAACAGAATGAGTCTGTTTGATGAACAGTTACCAGGTGACATGGGGTCACACCCTGGGTTGTTGTGAACAGAATGAGTCTGTTTGATGAGCAGTTACCAGGTGACATGGGGTCACACCCTGGGTGGTTGTGAACAGAATGATTCTGTTTGATGAACAGTTACCAGGTGACATGGGGTCACACCCTGGGTTGTTGTGAACAGAATGAGTCTGTTTGATGTGCAGTTACCAGGTGACATGGGGTCACACCCTGGGTTGTTGTGAACAGAATGAGTCTGTTTGATGAACAGTTACCAGGTGACATGGGGTCACACCCTGGGTTGTTGTGAACAGAATGAGTCTGTTTGATGAACAGTTACCAGGTGACATGGGGTCACACCCTGGGTTGTTGTGAACAGAATGAGTCTGTTTGATGAACAGTTACCAGGTGACATGGGGTCACACCCTGGGTTGTTGTGAACAGAATGAGTCTGTTTGATGAACAGTTACCAGGTGACATGGGGTCACACCCTGGGTTGTTGTGAACAGAATGAGTCTGTTTGATGAACGGTGACATGGGGTCACACCCTGGGTTGTTGTGAACAGAATGAGTCTGTTTGATGAACAGTTACCAGGTGACATGGGGTCACACCCTGGGTTGTTGTGAACAGAATGAGTCTGTTTGATGAACAGTTACCAGGTGACATGGGGTCAGACCCTGGGTTGTTGTGAACAGAATGAGTCTGTTTGATGAACAGTTACCAGGTGACATGGGGTCACATGGGTTGTTGTGAACAGAATGAGTCTGTTTGATGAACAGTTACCAGGTGACATGGGGTCACACCCTGGGTTGTTGTGAACAGAATGAGTCTGTTTGATGAACAGTTACCAGGTGACATGGGGTCACACCCTGGGTTGTTGTGAACAGAATGAGTCTGTTTGATGAACAGTTACCAGGTGACATGGGGTCACACCCTGGGTTGTTGTGAACAGAATGAGTCTGTTTGATGTGCAGTTACCAGGTGACATGGGGTCACACCCTGGGTTGTTGTGAACAGAATGAGTCTGTTTGATGAACAGTTACCAGGTGACATGGGGTCACACCCTGGGTTGTTGTGAACAGAATGAGTCTGTTTGATGAACAGTTACCAGGTGACATGGGGTCAGACCCTGGGTGGTTGTGAACAGAATGAGTCTGTTTGATGTCCAGTTACCAGGTGACATGGGGTCACACCCTGGGTGGTTGTGAACAGAATGAGTCTGCATCCAAAGACTATCCAACCTGAATAAACGCTTGGAGGTCAGGATGACATCAGTGGTGTCGTCGACGGCGATTCAGATATGACTTATTACTGATATCTACACAGAGCATTGATGTGAATCATACTGCTGCTCTCTCATTTAGCTGTTTGTGCTTTACAGATTATGGTTGTTGTGGACGGCTGTTCACAAATCTAAATGTGTATTTGAACCCAATAATAGTTGAATTCAAGAAGTTTAAGCTGCCTGTCAATCACTGTTTTTGTAACCGGTGGACAGTCAGTTAAAAACGTGCTCTGGCAACAGCTGCATATTGCGGATCCTAAACAGCCGGTGAAATAGAGGTGAGTGAGATCCTCCCTTCTGAACTCCACTGGCCAAACACACGACAGACACACCCATACAAAGGTTGAGCTAACTCTGTTATGAGGTGTTGTTACAACCAGGCCAGTCCACTGAATGGTGGATATAAAATAAATCTATTGGCTGGAAAGACGGGAGAGCCCGGTAATGGGAGCAGCTCATAGGCTGCATCACCTGTCTGTCGGGACGGCTACTATGGAAACAGTGACAGGTTGTCATTCTGATTTCCTACCCAGTGAACATGGTGCTGTAAACAGAGGAGAGTAACGACCGCTCTGAGACGAGCTACTGTAGTGTGTGTGTGTGTGTGTGTGTGTGTGTGTGTGTGTGTGTGTGTGTGTGTGTGTGTGTGTGTCTCTCTCTCTTGTGTGTTTCTAAGAGGGTGTGTTGTGTTGTGTCCTCAACAGGGTTTACAGATACAACAGGACAAGAATAGCAGCATTCAGACAGTAGGCAGGTCATTACTCATCAACTATTAGTCCTGTCTACAGAGAGGGGTTCAACTAGACCACAGTCCTGTCTACAGAGAGGGGTTCAACTAGACCACAGTCCTGTCTACAGAGAGGGGTTCAACTAGACCACAGTCCTGTCTACAGAGAGGGGTTCAACTAGATCACAGTCCTGTCTACAGAGAGGGGTTCAACTAGATCACAGTCCTGTCTACAGAGAGGGGTTCAACTAGATCACAGTCCTGTCTACAGAGAGGGGTTCAACTAGACCACAGTCCTGTCTACAGAGAGGGGTTCAACTAGACCACAGTCCTGTCTACAGAGAGGGGTTCAACTAGATCACAGTCCTGTCTACAGAGAGGGGTTCAACTAGACCACAGTCCTGTCTACAGAGAGGGGTTCAACTAGATCACAGTCCTGTCTACAGAGAGGGGTTCAACTAGATCACAGTCCTGTCTACAGAGAGGGGTTCAACTAGATCACAGTCCTGTCTACAGAGAGGGGTTCAACTAGACCACAGTCCTGTCTACAGAGAGGGGTTCAACTAGATCACAGTCCTGTCTACAGAGATGGGTTCAACTAGACAACAGTCCTGTCTACAGAGATGGGTTCAACTAGACAACAGTCCTGTCTACAGAGAGGGGTTCAACTAGATCACAGTCCTGTCTACAGAGAGGGGTTCAACTAGATCACAGTCCTGTCTACAGAGATGGGTTCAACTAGACAACAGTCCTGTCTACAGAGATGGGTTCAACTAGATCACAGTCCTGTCTACAGAGAGGGGTTCAACTAGATCACAGTCCTGTCTACAGAGAGGGGTTCAACTAGATCACAGTCCTGTCTACAGAGATGGGTTCAACTAGACAACAGTCCTGTCTACAGAGATGGGTTCAACTAGATCACAGTCCTGTCTACAGAGAGGGGTTCAACTAGATCACAGTCCTGTCTACAGAGAGGGGTTCAACTAGATCACAGTCCTGTCTACAGAGAGGGGTTCAACTAGATCACAGTCCTGTCTACAGAGAGGGGTTCAACTAGATCACAGTCCTGTCTAGTCAACTAGATGTCCTGTCTACAGAGAGGGGTTCAACTAGACCACAGTCCTGTCTACAGAGAGGGGTTCAACTAGACCACAGTCCTGTCTACAGAGAGGGGTTCAACTAGATCACAGTCCTGTCTACAGAGAGGGGTTCAACTAGATCACGGTCCTGTCTACAGAGAGGGGTTCAACTAGATCACAGTCCTGTCTACAGAGAGGGGTTCAACTAGATCACAGTCCTGTCTACAGAGAGGGGTTCAACTAGATCACAGTCCTGTCTACAGAGAGGGGTTCAACTAGATCACAGTCCTGTCTACAGAGAGGGGTTCAACTAGATCACAGTCTTGTCTACAGAGAGGGGTTCAACTAGACAACAGTCTTGTCTACAGAGATGGGTTCAACTAGACAACAGTCTTGTCTACAGAGAGGGGTTCAACTAGATCACAGTCCTGTCTACAGAGAGGGGTTCAACTAGACAACAGTCCTGTCTACAGAGAGGGTTTCAACTCACAGTCCTGTCTACAGAGAGGGGTTCAACTAGACCACAGTCCTATCTACAGAGAGGGGTTCAACTAGACCACAGTCCTGTCTACAGAGAGGGGTTCAACTAGATCACAGTCCTGTCTACAGAGATGGGTTCAACTAGACAACAGTCCTGTCTACAGAGAGGGGTTCAACTAGATCACAGTCCTGTCTACAGAGAGGGGTTCAACTAGATCAAAGTCCTGTCTACAGAAAGGGGTTCAACTAGATCACAGTCCTGTCTACGGAGAGGGGTTCAACTAGACCACAGTGTACAGAGAGGGGTTCAACTAGACCACAGTCCTGTCTACAGAGAGGGGTTCAACTAGACCACAGTCCTGTCTACAGAGAGGGGTTCAACTAGACCACAGTCCTGTCTACAGAGAGGGGTTCAACAGATCACAGTCCTGTCTACAGAGAGGGGTTCAACTAGACCACAGTCCTGTCTACAGAGAGGGGTTCAACTAGATCACAGTCCCGTCTACAGAGAGAGGTTCAACTAGATCACAGTCCTGTCTACAGAGAGGGGTTCAACTAGATCACGGTCCCGTCTACAGAGAGGGGTTCAACTAGATCACAGTCCTGTCTACAGAGAGGGGTTCAACTAGATCACAGTCCTGTCTACAGAGAGGGGTTCAACTAGATCACGGTCCCGTCTACAGAGAGGGGTTCAACTAGATCACGGTCCTGTCAACAGAGAGGGGTTCAACTAGATCACAGTCCTGTCAACAGAGAGGGGTTCATCTAGATCACGGTCCCGTCTACAGAGAGGGGTTCAACTAGACCACAGTCCTGTCTACAGAGAGGGGTTCAACTAGACCACAGTCTACAGAGAGGGGTAGATCACGGTCTACAGAGAGGGGTTCAACTAGACCACAGTCCTGTCTACAGAGGGGTTCAACTAGACACAGTCCTGTCTACAGAGAGGGGTTCAACTAGATCACAGTCCTGTCTACAGAGAGGGGTTCAACTAGACCACAGTCCTGTCTACAGAGAGGGGTTCAACTAGATCACAGTCCTGTCAGGAGAGGGGTTCAACTAGATCACAGTCCTGTTTCACAGAGAGGGGTTCAACTAGATCACGGTCCTGTCTACAGAGAAGGGTTCAACTAGATCACGGTCCTGTCTACAGAGAGGGGTTCAACTAGATCACGGTCCCGTCTACAGAGAGGGGTTCAACTAGATCACAGTCCTGTCTACAGAGAGGGGTTCAACTAGATCACAGTCCTGTCTACAGAGAGGGGTTCAACTAGATCACGGTCCCGTCTACAGAGAGGGGTTCAACTAGATCACAGTCCTGTCTACAGAGAGGGGTTCAACTAGATCACAGTCCTGTCTACAGAGAGGGGTTCAACTAGATCACAGTCCTGTCTACAGAGAGGGGTTCAACTAGATCACGGTCCCGTCTACAGAGAGGGGTTCAACTAGACCACAGTCCTGTCTACAGAGAGGGGTTCAACTAGACCACAGTCCTGTCTACAGAGAGGGGTTCAACTAGACAACAGTCCTGTCTACAGAGAGGTGTTCAACTAGATCACAGTCCTGTCTACAGAGAGGGGTTCAACTAGACCACAGTCCTGTCTACAGAGAGGGGTTCAACTAGACAACAGTCCTGTCTACAGAGAGGGGTTCAACTAGACAACAGTCCTGTCTACAGAGAGGGGTTCAACTAGACCACAGTCCTGTTTCACAGAGAGGGGTTCAACTAGATCACAGTCCTGTCTACAGAGAGGGGTTCAACTAGATCACAGTCCTGTCTACAGAGAGGGGTTCAACTAGATCACAGTCCTGTCTACAGAGAGGGGTTCAACTAGATCACAGTCCTGTCTACAGAGAGGGGTTCAACTAGACCACAGTCCTGTTTCACAGAGAGGGGTTCAACTAGATCACAGTCCTGTCTACAGAGATGGGTTCAACTAGATCACAGTCCTGTCTACAGAGAGGGGTTCAACTAGATCACAGTCCTGTCTACAGAGAGGGGTTCAACTAGATCACAGTCCTGTCTACAGAGAGGGTTTCAACTAGATCACAGTCATGTCTACAGAGAGGGGTTCAACTAGACCAGTCCTGTGTAGAGGGGTTCAACTAGATCACAGTCCTGTCTACAGAGAGGGGTTCAACTAGATCACAGTCCTGTCTACAGAGAGGGGTTCAACTAGATCACAGTCCTGTCTGCAGAGAGGGGTTCAACTAGATCACAGTCCTGTCTACAGAGAGGGGTTCAACTAGATAACACAGAGACACACACACACAGACAAAGGTGAGAGGTGTGTGTAGGCCAGGTGTATAGCATATGGTACACCAGGTGTATAGCATATGGTACACCAGGTGTATAGCATATGGTACACCAGGTGTATAGCATATGGTACACCAGGTGTATAGCATATGGTACACCAGGTGTATAGCATATGGTACACCAGGTGTATAGCATATGGTACACCAGGTGTATAGCATATGGTACACCAGGTGTATAGCATATGGTACACCAGGTGTATAGCATATGGTACACCAGGTGTATAGCATATGGTACACCAGGTGTATAGCATATGGTACACCAGGTGTATAGCATATGGTACACCAGGTGTATAGCATATGGTACACCAGGTGTATAGCATATGGTACACCAGGTGTATAGCATATGGTACACCAGGTGTATAGCATATGGAACACCAGGTGTATAGGTGGAACACCAGGTGTATAGCATATGGTACACCAGGTGTATAGCATATGGTACACCAGGTGTATAGCATATGGTACACCAGGTGTATAGCATATGGTACACCAGGTGTATAGCATATGGTACACCAGGTGTATAGCATATGGTACACCAGGTGTATAGCATATGGTACACCAGGTGTATAGCATATGGTACACCAGGTGTATAGCATATGGTACACCAGGTGTATAGCATATGGTACACCAGGTGTATAGCATATGGTACACCAGGTGTATAGCATATGGTACACCAGGTGCATAGCATATGGTACACCAGGTGTATAGCATATGGTACACCAGGTGCATAGCATATGGTACACCAGGTGTATAGCATATGGTACACCAGGTGTATAGCATATGGTACACCAGGTGTATAGCATATGGTACACCAGGTGTATAGCATATGGTACACCAGGTGTATAGCATATGGTACACCAGGTGTAGAGCATATGGTACACCAGGTGCAGAGCATATGGTACACCAGGTGCAGAGCATATGGTACACCAGGTGCAGAGCATATGGTACACCAGGTGTAGAGCATATGGTACACCAGGTGTATAGCATATGGTACACCAGGTATATGGTACACCAGGTGTATGGTACACCAGGTGTATAGCATATGGTACACCAGGTGTATAGCATATGGTACACCAGGTGTATAGCATATGGTACACCAGGTGTATAGCATATGGTACACCAGGTGTATAGCATATGGTACACCAGGTGTATAGCATATGGTACACCAGGTGTATAGCATATGGAACACCAGGTGTATAGCATATGGTACACCAGGTGTATAGCATATGGTACACCAGGTGTATAGCATATGGTACACCAGGTGTATAGCATATGGTACACCAGGTGTATAGCATATGGTACACCAGGTGCAGAGCATATGGTACACCAGGTGCAGAGCATATGGTACACCAGGTGCATAGCATATGGTACACCAGGTGCATAGCATATACACCAGGTGCATAGCCAGGTTAGCATATGGTACACCAGGTGCATAGCATATGGTACACCAGGTGCATAGCATATGGTACACCAGGTGTATAGCATATGGTACACCAGGTGTATAGCATATGGTACACCAGGTGTATAGCATATGGTACACCAGGTGTATAGCCCCAGGTGTATAGCTATGGTACACCAGGTGTATAGCATATGGTACACCAGGTGTATAGCATATGGTACACCAGGTGTATAGCATATGGTACACCAGGTGTATAGCATATGGTACACCAGGTGTATAGCATATGGTACACCAGGTGTATAGCATATGGTACACCAGGTGTATAGCATATGGTACACCAGGTGTATAGCATATGGTACATGTATAGCATATGAACCAGGTGTATAGCATATGGAACACCAGGTGTATAGCATATGGAACACCAGGTGTATAGCATATGGTACACCCAGGTGTATAGTATACCACCAGGTGTATAGCACATGGAACAAGGTGTATGAACCCAGGTGTTAGCATATGGTACTATACACTATACATACTATACACTATACTATACTATGGTACTACCTACCATCATCACATCAACATGAACCAGTGTTAACTACTGTATTATAACCAGCCCAGTTACTACCTACCATCAACATGAACCAGTGTTAACTACTGTATTATAACCAGCCCAGTTACTACCTACCATCATCACATCAACATGAACCAGTGTTAACTACTGTATTATAACCAGCCCAGTTACTACCTACCATCATCACATCAACATGAACCAGTGTTAACTACTGTATTATAACCAGCCCAGTTACTACCTACCACCATCACATCAACATGAACCAGTGTTAACTACTGTATTATAACCAGCCCAGTTACTACCTACCATCACATCAACATGAACCAGTGTTAACTACTGTATTATAACCAGCCCAGTTACTACCATCACCACATCAACATGAACCAGTGTTAACTACTGTATTATAACCAGCCCAGTTACTACCATCATCACATCAACATGAACCAGTGTTAACTACTGTATTATAACCAGCCCAGTTACTACCATCACCACATCAACATGAACCAGTGTTAACTACTGTATTATAACCAGCCCAGTTACTACCTACCACCATCACATCAACATGAACCAGTGTTAACTACTGTATTATAACCAGCCCAGTTACTACCTACCACCATCACATCAACATGAACCAGTGTTAACTACTGTATTATAACCAGCCCAGTTACTACCATCAACATGAACCAGTGTTAACTACTGTATTATAACCAGCCCAGTTACTACCTACCATCATCACATCAACATGAACCAGTGTTAACTACTGTATTATAACCAGCCCAGTTACTACCATCACCACATCACCATGAACCAGTGTTAACTACTGTATTATAACCAGCCCAGTTACTACCATCATCACATCAACATGAACCAGTGTTAACTACTGTATTATAACCAGCCCAGTTACTACCATCATCACATCAACATGAACCAGTGTTAACTACTGTATTATAACCAGCCCAGTTACTACCTACCATCAACATGAACCAGTGTTAACTACTGTATTATAACCAGCCCAGTTACTACCATCATCACATCAACATGAACCAGTGTTAACTACTGTATTATAACCAGCCCAGTTACTACCTACCATCACCACATCAACATGAACCAGTGTTAACTACTGTATTATAACCAGCCCAGTTACTACCTACCATCATCACATCAACATGAACCAGTGTTAACTACTGTATTATAACCAGCCCAGTTACTACCTACCACCATCACATCAACATGAACCAGTGTTAACTACTGTATTATAACCAGCCCAGTTACTACCTACCACATCAGATCAACATGAACCAGTGTTAACTACTGTATTATAACCAGCCCAGTTACTACCTACATCACATCAACATGAACCAGTGTTAACTATGTATTATAACCAGCCCAGTTACTACCTACCATCACATCAACATGAACCAGTGTTAACTACTGTATTATAACCAGCCCAGTTACTACCATCATCATCAACATGAACCAGTGTTAACTACTGTATTATAACCAGCCCAGTTACTACCTACCATCATCACATCAACATGAACCAGTGTTAACTACTGTATTATAACCAGCCCAGTTACTACCTACCATCATCACATCAACATGAACCAGTGTTAACTACTGTATTATAACCAGCCCAGTTACTACCTACCATCATCACATCAACATGAACCAGTGTTAACTACTGTATTATAACCAGCCCAGTTACTACCTACCATCCATCAACATGAACCAGTGTTAACTACTGAACCAGTGTATTATAACCAGCCCAGTTACTACATCAACATGAACCAGTGTTAACTACTGTATTATAACCAGCCCAGTTACTACCTACCATCAACATGAACCAGTGTTAACTACTGTATTATAACCAGCCCAGTTACTACCATCATCACATCAACATGAACCAGTGTTAACTACTGTATTATAACCAGCCCAGTTACTACCTACCATCAACACATCAACATGAACCAGTGTTAACTACTGTATTATAACCAGCCCAGTTACTACCTACCATCATCACATCAACATGAACCAGTGTTAACTACTGTATTATAACCAGCCCAGTTACTACCTACCATCAACACATCAACATGAACCAGTGTTAACTACTGTATTATAACCAGCCCAGTTACTACCTACCATCACATCAACATGAACCAGTGTTAACTACTGTATTATAACCAGCCCAGTTACTACCTACCATCAACACATCAACATGAACCAGTGTTAACTACTGTATTATAACCAGCCCAGTTACTACCTACCACCATCACATCAACATGAACCAGTGTTAACTACTGTATTATAACCAGCCCAGTTACTACCTACCATCAACACATCAACATGAACCAGTGTTAACTACTGTATTATAACCAGCCCAGTTACTACCTACCATCACATCAACATGAACCAGTGTTAACTACTGTATTATAACCAGCCCAGTTACTACCTACCATCAACACATCAACATGAACCAGTGTTAACTACTGTATTATAACCAGCCCAGTTACTACCTACCATCAACATGAACCAGTGTTAACTACTGTATTATAACCAGCCCAGTTACTACCATCATCACATCAACATGAACCAGTGTTAACTACTGTATTATAACCAGCCCAGTTACTACAAAAACCACATCAACATGAACCAGTGTTAACTACTGTATTATAACCAGCCCAGTTACTACCTACCATCACATCAACATGAACCAGTGTTAACTACTGTATTATAACTAGCCCAGTTACTACCTACCATCATCACATCAACATGAACCAGTGTTAACTACTATATTATAACCAGCCCAGTTACTACCTACCATCATCACATCAACATGAACCAGTGTTAACTACTGTATTATAACCAGCCCAGTTACTACCTACCATCATCACATCAACATGAACCAGTGTTAACTACTGTATTATAACCAGCCCAGTTACTACCATCATCACATCAACATGAACCAGTGTTAACTACTGTATTATAACCAGCCCAGTTACTACAATCACCACATCAACATGAACCAGTGTTAACTACTGTATTATAACCAGCCCAGTTACTACCTACCATCACATCAACATGAACCAGTGTTAACTACTGTATTATAACCAGCCCAGTTACTACCTACCACCATCACATCAACATGAACCAGTGTTAACTACTGTATTATAACTAGCCCAGTTACTACCTACCATCATCACATCAACATGAACCAGTGTTAACTACTATATTATAACCAGCCCAGTTACTACCTACCATCATCACATCAACATGAACCAGTGTTAACTACTATATTATAACCAGCCCAGTTACTACCTACCATCACCACATCAACATGAACCAGTGTTAACTACTGTATTATAACCAGCCCAGTTACTACCTACCATCACCACATCAACATGAACCAGTGTTAACTACTGTATTATAACCAGCCCCAGTTACTACCTAACATCACCACATCACCATGAACCAGTGTTAACTACTGTATTATAACCAGCCCAGTTACTACCTACCATCACCACATCACCATGAACCAGTGTTAACTACTATATTATAACCAGCCCAGTTACTACCATCATCACATCAACATGAACCAGTGTTAACTACTATATTATAACCAGCCCAGTTACTACTTACCATCACCACATCACCATGAACCAGTGTTAACTACTATATTATAACCAGCCCAGTTACTACCATCATCACATCAACATGAACCAGTGTTAACTACTATATTATAACCAGCCCAGTTACTACCATCATCACATCAACATGAACCAGTGTTAACTACTGTATTATAACCAGCCCAGTTACTACCTACCATCACATCAACATGAACCAGTGTTAACTACTGTATTATAACCAGCCCAGTTACTACCATCATCACATCAACATGAACCAGTGTTAACTACTGTATTATAACCAGCCCAGTTACTACCATCATCACATCAACATGAACCAGTGTTCACTACTGTATTATAACCAGCCCAGTTACTACCTACCATCATCACATCAACATGAACCAGTGTTAACTACTGTATTATAACCAGCCCAGTTACTACCTACCATCATCACATCAACATGAACCAGTGTTAACTACTGTATTATAACCAGCCCAGTTACTACCTACCATCACATCAACATGAACCAGTGTTAACTACTGTATTATAACCAGCCCAGTTACTACCATCATCACATCAACATGAACCAGTGTTAACTACTGTATTATAACCAGCCCAGTTACTACCATCATCACATCAACATGAACCAGTGTTAACTACTGTATTATAACCAGCCCAGTTACTACCTACCATCATCACATCAACATGAACCAGTGTTAACTACTGTATTATAACCAGCCCAGTTACTACCTACCATCATCACATCAACATGAACCAGTGTTAACTACTGTATTATAACCAGCCCAGTTACTACCTACCATCATCACATCAACATGAACCAGTATTAACTACTGTATTATAACCAGCCCAGTTACTACCTACCACCATCACATCAACATGAACCAGTGTTAACTACTGTATTATAACCAGCCCAGTTACTACCTACCATCACCACATCAACATGAACCAGTGTTAACTACTGTATTATAACCAGCCCAGTTACCTACCACCATCACATCAACATGAACCAGTGTTAACTACTGTATTATAACCAGCCCAGTTACTACCATCAACATGAACCAGTGTTAACTACTGTATTATAACCAGCCCAGTTACTACCACCAGTTACTACCTACCATCATCACATCAACATGAACCAGTGTTAACTACTGTATTATAACCAGCCCAGTTACTACCATCAACATGAACCAGTGTTAACTACTGTATTATAACCAGCCCAGTTACTACCTACCACCATCACATCAACATGAACCAGTGTTAACTACTGTATTATAACCAGCCCAGTTACTACCATCATCACATCAACATGAACCAGTGTTAACTACTGTATTATAACTAGCCCAGTTACTACCATCAACATGAACCAGTGTTAACTACTGTATTATAACCAGCCCAGTTACTACCTACCATCATCACATCAACATGAACCAGTGTTAACTACTGTATTATAACCAGCCCAGTTACTACCTACCATCATCACATCAACATGAACCAGTGTTAACTACTGTATTATAACCAGCCCAGTTACTACCTACCACCATCACATCAACATGAACCAGTGTTAACTACTGTATTATAACCAGCCCAGTTACTACCATCATCACATCAACATGAACCAGTGTTAACTACTGTATTATAACCAGCCCAGTTACTACCTACCATCATCACATCAACATGAACCAGTGTTAACTACTGTATTATAACCAGCCCAGTTACTACCTACCATCATCACATCAACATGAACCAGTGTTAACTACTGTATTATAACCAGCCCAGTTACTACCTACCACCATCACATCAACATGAACCAGTGTTAACTACTGTATTATAACCAGCCCAGTTACTACCATCAACATGAACCAGTGTTAACTACTGTATTATAACCAGCCCAGTTACTACCTACCATCATCACATCAACATGAACCAGTGTTAACTACTGTATTATAACCAGCCCAGTTACTACCATCAACATGAACCAGTGTTAACTACTGTATTATAACCAGCCCAGTTACTACCTACCACCATCACATCAACATGAACCAGTGTTAACTACTGTATTATAACCAGCCCAGTTACTACCATCATCACATCAACATGAACCAGTGTTAACTACTGTATTATAACCAGCCCAGTTACTACCTACCATCAACATGAACCAGTGTTAACTACTGTATTATAACCAGCCCAGTTACTACCTACCACCATCACATCAACATGAACCAGTGTTAACTACTGTATTATAACCAGCCCAGTTACTACCATCATCACATCAACATGAACCAGTGTTAACTACTGTATTATAACCAGCCCAGTTACTACCTACCACCGTCACATCAACATGAACCAGTGTTAACTACTGTATTATAACCAGCCCAGTTACTACCTACCATCATCACATCAACATGAACCAGTGTTAACTACTGTATTATAACCAGCCCAGTTACTACCTACCATCATCACATCAACATGAACCAGTGTTAACTACTGTATTATAACCAGCCCAGTTACTACCTACCATCATCACATCAACATGAACCAGTGTTAACTACTGTATTATAACCAGCCCAGTTACTACCTACCATCATCACATCAACATGAACCAGTGTTAACTACTGTATTATAACTAGCCCAGTTACTACCTACCATCATCACATCAACATGAACCAGTGTTAACTACTATATTATAACCAGCCCAGTTACTACCTACCATCATCACATCAACATGAACCAGTGTTAACTACTGTATTATAACCAGCCCAGTTACTACCTACCATCATCACATCAACATGAACCAGTGTTAACTACTGTATTATAACCAGCCCAGTTACTACCTACCACCATCACATCAACATGAACCAGTGTTAACTACTATATTATAACCAGCCCAGTTACTACCTACCATCAACACATCAACATGAACCAGTGTTAACTACTGTATTATAACCAGCCCAGTTACTACCTACCATCACATCAACATGAACCAGTGTTAACTACTGTATTATAACCAGCCCAGTTACTACCATCATCACATCAACATGAACCAGTGTTAACTACTGTATTATAACCAGCCGTTTACTACCATCAACATGAACCAGTGTTAACTACTGTATTATAACCAGCTCAGTTACCCACCATCAACATGAACCAGTGTTAACTACTGTATTATAACCAGCCCAGTAACTACCTACCATCATCACATCAACATGAACCAGTGTTAACAGTTATAACTACTACCTACCATCACATCAACATGAACCAGTGTTAACTACTGTATTATAACCAGCCCAGTTACTACCATCATCACATCAACATGAACCAGTGTTAACTACTGTATTATAACCAGCCCAGTTACTACCATCATCACATCAACATGAACCAGTGTTAACTACTGTATTATAACCAGCCCAGTTACTACAATCACCACATCAACATGAACCAGTGTTAACTACTGTATTATAACCAGCCCAGTTACTACCTACCACCATCACATCAACATGAACCAGTGTTAACTACTGTATTATAACCAGCCCAGTTACTACCATCATCACATCAACATGAACCAGTGTTAACTACTATATTATAACCAGCCCAGTTACTACCTACCACCATCACATCAACATGAACCAGTGTTAACTACTGTATTATAACCAGCCCAGTTACTACCTACCATCATCACATCAACATGAACCAGTGTTCACTACTGTATTATAACCAGCCCAGTTACTACCTACCACCATCACATCAACATGAACCAGTGTTAACTACTGTATTATAACCAGCCCAGTTACTACCTACCATCATCACATCAACATGAACCAGTGTTAACTACTGTATTATAACCAGCCCAGTTACTACCTACCATCATCACATCAACATGAACCAGTGTTAACTACTGTATTATAACCAGCCCAGTTACTACCTACCACCATCACATCAACATGAACCAGTGTTAACTACTGTATTATAACCAGCCCAGTTACTCCCTACCATCACATCAACATGAACCAGTGTTAACTACTGTATTATAACCAGCCCAGTTACTACCATCATCACATCAACATGAACCAGTGTTAACTACTGTATTATAACCAGCCGAGTTACTACCATCAACATGAACCAGTGTTAACTACTGTATTATAACCAGCTCAGTTACTCCCTACCATCAACATGAACCAGTGATAACTACTGTATTATAACCAGCCCAGTAACTACCTACCATCATCACATCAACATGAACCAGTGTTAACTACTGTATTATAACCAGCCCAGTTACTACCTACCATCACATCAACATGAACCAGTGTTAACTACTGTATTATAACCAGCCCAGTTACTACCATCATCACATCAACATGAACCAGTGTTAACTACTGTATTATAACCAGCCCAGTTACTACCATCATCACATCAACATGAACCAGTGTTAACTACTATATTATAACCAGCCCAGTTACTACCTACCATCATCACATCAACATGAACCAGTGTTAACTACTATATTATAACCAGCCCAGTTACTACCATCATCACATCAACATGAACCAGTGTTAACTACTATATTATAACCAGCCCAGTTACTACCATCATCACATCAACATGAACCAGTGTTAACTACTGTATTATAACCAGCCCAGTTACTACAATCACCACATCAACATGAACCAGTGTTAACTACTGTATTATAACCAGCCCAGTTACTACCTACCACCATCACATCAACATGAACCAGTGTTAACTACTGTATTATAACCAGCCCAGTTACTACCATCATCACATCAACATGAACCAGTGTTAACTACTATATTATAACCAGCCCAGTTACTACCTACCACCATCACATCAACATGAACCAGTGTTAACTACTGTATTATAACCAGCCCAGTTACTACCTACCATCATCACATCAACATGAACCAGTGTTCACTACTGTATTATAACCAGCCCAGTTACTACCTACCACCATCACATCAACATGAACCAGTGTTAACTACTGTATTATAACCAGCCCAGTTACTACCTACCATCATCACATCAACATGAACCAGTGTTAACTACTGTATTATAACCAGCCCAGTTACTACCTACCATCATCACATCAACATGAACCAGTGTTAACTACTGTATTATAACCAGCCCAGTTACTACCTACCACCATCACATCAACATGAACCAGTGTTAACTACTGTATTATAACCAGCCCAGTTACTCCTACCATCACATCAACATGAACCAGTGTTAACTACTGTATTATAACCAGCCCAGTTACTACCATCATCACATCAACATGAACCAGTGTTAACTACTGTATTATAACCAGCCGAGTTACTACCATCAACATGAACCAGTGTTAACTACTGTATTATAACCAGCTCAGTTACTCCCTACCATCAACATGAACCAGTGATAACTACTGTATTATAACCAGCCCAGTAACTACCTACCATCATCACATCAACATGAACCAGTGTTAACTACTGTATTATAACCAGCCCAGTTACTACCTACCATCACATCAACATGAACCAGTATTAACTACTGTATTATAACCAGCCCAGTTACTACCATCATCACATCAACATGAACCAGTGTTAACTACTGTATTATAACCAGCCCAGTTACTACCATCATCACATCAACATGAACCAGTGTTAACTACTATATTATAACCAGCCCAGTTACTACCTACCACCATCACATCAACATGAACCAGTGTTAACTACTGTATTATAACCAGCCCAGTTACTACCTACCATCATCACATCAACATGAACCAGTGTTCACTACTGTATTATAACCAGCCCAGTTACTACCTACCACCATCACATCAACATGAACCAGTGTTAACTACTGTATTATAACCAGCCCAGTTACTACCTACCATCATCACATCAACATGAACCAGTGTTAACTACTGTATTATAACCAGCCCAGTTACTACCTACCATCATCACATCAACATGAACCAGTGTTAACTACTGTATTATAACCAGCCCAGTTACTACCTACCACCATCACATCAACATGAACCAGTGTTAACTACTGTATTATAACCAGCCCAGTTACTACCTACCATCACATCAACATGAACCAGTGTTAACTACTGTATTATAACCAGCCCAGTTACTACCTACCATCATCACATCAACATGAACCAGTGTTAACTACTGTATTATAACCAGCCCAGTTACTACCATCATCACATCAACATGAACCAGTGTTAACTACTGTATTATAACCAGCCCAGTTACTACCTACCATTGTCACATCAACATGAACCAGTGTTAACTACTGTATTATAACCAGCCCAGTTACTACCATCAACACATCAACATGAACCAGTGTTAACTACTGTACTATAACCAGCCCAGTTACTACCATCATCACATCAACATGAACCAGTGTTAACTACTGTATTATAACCAGCCCAGTTACTACCATCATCACATCATCATGAACCAGTGTTAACTACTGTATTATAACCAGCCCAGTTACTACCTACCACCATCACATCAACATGAACCAGTGTTAACTACTGTATTATAACCAGCCCAGTTACTCCCTACCATCACATCAACATGAACCAGTGTTAACTACTGTATTATAACCAGCCCAGTTACTACCTACCATCACATCAACATGAACCAGTGTTAACTACTGTATTATAACCAGCCCAGTTACTACCTACCATCATCACATCAACATGAACCAGTGTTAACTACTGTATTATAACCAGCCCAGTTACTACCATCAACATGAACCAGTGTTAACTACTGTATTATAACCAGCCCAGTTACTACCTACCATCACCACATCAACATGAACCAGTGTTAACTACTGTATTATAACCAGCCCAGTTACTACCATCATCACATCAACATGAACCAGTGTTAACTACTGTATTATAACCAGCCCAGTTACTACCTACCACCATCACATCAACATGAACCAGTGTTAACTACTGTATTATAACCAGCCCAGTTACTACCATCAACATGAACCAGTGTTAACTACTGTATTATAACCAGCCCAGTTACTACCTACCATCATCACATCAACATGAACCAGTGTTAACTACTGTATTATAACCAGCCCAGTTACTACCATCAACATGAACCAGTGTTAACTACTGTATTATAACCAGCCCAGTTACTACCTACCACCATCACATCAACATGAACCAGTGTTAACTACTGTATTATAACCAGCCCAGTTACTACCATCATCACATCAACATGAACCAGTGTTAACTACTGTATTATAACTAGCCCAGTTACTACCATCAACATGAACCAGTGTTAACTACTGTATTATAACCAGCCCAGTTACTACCTACCATCATCACATCAACATGAACCAGTGTTAACTACTGTATTATAACCAGCCCAGTTACTACCTACCATCATCACATCAACATGAACCAGTGTTAACTACTGTATTATAACCAGCCCAGTTACTACCTACCACCATCACATCAACATGAACCAGTGTTAACTACTGTATTATAACCAGCCCAGTTACTACCATCAACATGAACCAGTGTTAACTACTGTATTATAACCAGCCCAGTTACTACCTACCATCATCACATCAACATGAACCAGTGTTAACTACTGTATTATAACCAGCCCAGTTACTACCATCAACATGAACCAGTGTTAACTACTGTATTATAACCAGCCCAGTTACTACCATCATCACATCAACATGAACCAGTGTTAACTACTGTATTATAACCAGCCCAGTTACTACCATCAACATGAACCAGTGTTAACTACTGTATTATAACCAGCCCAGTTACTACCTACCATCATCACATCAACATGAACCAGTGTTAACTACTGTATTATAACCAGCCCAGTTACTACCTACCATCATCACATCAACATGAACCAGTGTTAACTACTGTATTATAACCAGCCCAGTTACTACCTACCACCATCACATCAACATGAACCAGTGTTAACTACTGTATTATAACCAGCCCAGTTACTACCTACCATCACATCAACATGAACCAGTATTAACTACTGTATTATAACCAGCCCAGTTACTACCATCATCACATCAACATGAACCAGTGTTAACTACTGTATTATAACCAGCCCAGTTACTACCATCATCACATCATCATGAACCAGTGTTAACTACTGTATTATAACCAGCCCAGTTACTACCTACCACCATCACATCAACATGAACCAGTGTTAACTACTGTATTATAACCAGCCCAGTTACTACCTACCATCACATCAACATGAACCAGTGTTAACTACTGTATTATAACCAGCCCAGTTACTACCTACCATCACATCAACATGAACCAGTGTTAACTACTGTATTATAACCAGCCCAGTTACTACCTACCATCATCACATCAACATGAACCAGTGTTAACTACTGTATTATAACCAGCCCAGTTACTACCATCAACATGAACCAGTGTTAACTACTGTATTATAACCAGCCCAGTTACTACCTACCATCACCACATCAACATGAACCAGTGTTAACTACTGTATTATAACCAGCCCAGTTACTACCATCATCACATCAACATGAACCAGTGTTAACTACTGTATTATAACCAGCCCAGTTACTACCTACCACCATCACATCAACATGAACCAGTGTTAACTACTGTATTATAACCAGCCCAGTTACTACCATCAACATGAACCAGTGTTAACTACTGTATTATAACCAGCCCAGTTACTACCTACCATCATCACATCAACATGAACCAGTGTTAACTACTGTATTATAACCAGCCCAGTTACTACCATCAACATGAACCAGTGTTAACTACTGTATTATAACCAGCCCAGTTACTACCTACCACCATCACATCAACATGAACCAGTGTTAACTACTGTATTATAACCAGCCCAGTTACTACCATCATCACATCAACATGAACCAGTGTTAACTACTGTATTATAACTAGCCCAGTTACTACCATCAACATGAACCAGTGTTAACTACTGTATTATAACCAGCCCAGTTACTACCTACCATCATCACATCAACATGAACCAGTGTTAACTACTGTATTATAACCAGCCCAGTTACTACCTACCATCATCACATCAACATGAACCAGTGTTAACTACTGTATTATAACCAGCCCAGTTACTACCTACCACCATCACATCAACATGAACCAGTGTTAACTACTGTATTATAACCAGCCCAGTTACTACCATCAACATGAACCAGTGTTAACTACTGTATTATAACCAGCCCAGTTACTACCTACCATCATCACATCAACATGAACCAGTGTTAACTACTGTATTATAACCAGCCCAGTTACTACCTAACATCAACACATCAACATGAACCAGTGTTAACTACTGTATTATAACCAGCCCAGTTACTACCAGAACCAGTTTAACTACTGTATTATAACCAGCCCAGTTACTACCTACCATCATCACATCAACATGAACCAGTGTTAACTACTGTATTATAACCAGCCCAGTTACTACCTACCACCATCACATCAACATGAACCAGTGTTAACTACTGTATTATAACCAGCCCAGTTACTACCTACCATCATCATCAACATGAACCAGTGTTAACTACTGTATTATAACCAGCCCAGTTACTACCTACCAGTCATCACATCAACATGAACCAGTGTTAACTACTGTATTATAACCAGCCCAGTTACTACCATCAACATGAACCAGTGTTAACTACTGTATTATAACCAGCCCAGTTACTACCATCATCACATCAACATGAACCAGTGTTAACTACTGTATTATAACCAGCCCAGTTACTACCATCAACATGAACCAGTGTTAACTACTGTATTATAACCAGCCCAGTTACTACCTACCATCATCACATCAACATGAACCAGTGTTAACTACTGTATTATAACCAGCCCAGTTACTACCTACCATCACATCAACATGAACCAGTGTTAACTACTGTATTATAACCAGCCCAGTTACTACCTACCATCAACACATCAACATGAACCAGTGTTAACTACTGTATTATAACCAGCCCAGTTACTACCTACCATCAACACATCAACATGAACCAGTGTTAACTACTGTATTATAACCAGCCCAGTTACTACCTACCATCATCACATCAACATGAACCAGTGTTCACTACTGTATTATAACCAGCCCAGTTATTACCTACCATCACATCAACATGAACCAGTGTTAACTACTGTATTATAACCAGCCCAGTTACTACCTACCACCATCACATCAACCAGTGTTAACTACTGTATTATAACCAGCCCAGTTACTACCTACCATCATCACATCAACATGAACCAGTGTTAACTACTGTATTATAACCAGCCCAGTTACTACCTACCATCAACATGAACCAGTGTTAACTACTGTATTATAACCAGCCCAGTTACTACCTACCATCACCATGAACCAGTGTTAACTACTGTATTATAACCAGCCCAGTTACTACCTACCATCAACATGAACCAGTGTTAACTACTGTATTATAACCAGCCCAGTTACTACCTACCATCAACATGAACCAGTGTTAACTCTACCCATCATCAACATGAACCAGTGTTCACTACTGTATTATAACCAGCCCAGTTACTACCTACCATCACATCAACATGAACCAGTGTTAACTACTGTATTATAACCAGCCCAGTTACTACCTACCATCATCACATCAACATGAACCAGTGTTCACTACTGTATTATAACCAGCCCAGTTACTACCTACCACCATCACATCAACATGAACCAGTGTTAACTACTGTATTATAACCAGCCCAGTTACTACCTACCATCATCACATCAACATGAACCAGTGTTCACTACTGTATTATAACCAGCCCAGTTACTTACCTACCATCACATCAACATGAACCAGTGTTAACTACTGTATTATAACCAGCCCAGTTACTACCTACCACCATCACATCAACATGAACCAGTGTTAACTACTGTATTATAACCAGCCCAGTTACTACCTACCACCATCACATCAACATGAACCAGTGTTAACTACTGTATTATAACCAGCCCAGTTACTACCTACCATCACATCAACATGAACCAGTGTTCACTACTGTATTATAACCAGCCCAGTTACTACCTACCATCATCACATCAACATGAACCAGTGTTAACTACTGTATTATAACCAGCCCAGTTACTACCTACCATCACATCAACATGAACCAGTGTTCACTACTGTATTATAACCAGCCCAGTTACTACCTACCACCATCACATCAACATGAACCAGTGTTAACTACTGTATTATAACCAGCCCAGTTACTACCTACCATCAACATGAACCAGTGTTAACTACTGTATTATAACCAGCCCAGTTACTACCTACCATCAACATGAACCAGTGTTAACTACTGTATTATAACCAGCCCAGTTACTACCTACCATCAACATGAACCAGTGTTAACTACTGTATTATAACCAGCCCAGTTACTACCTACCATCAACATGAACCAGTGTTAACTACTGTATTATAACCAGCCCAGTTACTACCTACCATCACATCAACATGAACCAGTGTTAACTACTGTATTATAACCAGCCCAGTTACTACCATCATCACATCAACATGAACCAGTGTTAACTACTGTATTATAACCAGCCCAGTTACTACCTACCATCACATCAACATGAACCAGTGTTAACTACTGTATTATAACCAGCCCAGTTACTACCTACCATCCAACATGAACCAGTGTTAACTACTGTATTATAACCAGCCCAGTTACTACCTACCACCATCACATCAACATGAACCAGTGTTCACTACTGTATTATAACCAGCCCAGTTACTACCTACCACCATCACATCAACATGAACCAGTGTTAACTACTGTATTATAACCAGCCCAGTTACTACCTACCACCATCACATCAACATGAACCAGTGTTAACTACTGTATTATAACCAGCCCAGTTACTACCTACCACCATCACATCAACATGAACCAGTGTTAACTACTGTATTATAACCAGCCCAGTTACTACCTACCATCACATCAACATGAACCAGTGTTAACTACTGTATTATAACCAGCCCAGTTACTACCTACCTACCATCACATCAACATGAACCAGTGTTCACTACTGTATTATAACCAGCCCAGTTACTACCTACCATCACATCAACATGAACCAGTGTTAACTACTGTATTATAACCAGCCCAGTTACTACCATCATCACATCACCATGAACCAGTGTTAACTACTGTATTATAACCAGCCCAGTTACTACCATCATCACATCACCATGAACCAGTGTTCACTACTGTATTATAACCAGCCCAGTTACTACCTACCACCATCACATCAACATGAACCAGTGTTAACTACTGTATTATAACCAGCCCAGTTACTACCTACCATCACATCAACATGAACCAGTGTTAACTACTGTATTATAACCAGCCCAGTTACTACCTACCTACCATCACATCAACATGAACCAGTGTTCACTACTGTATTATAACCAGCCCAGTTACTACCTACCACCATCACATCAACATGAACCAGTGTTAACTACTGTATTATAACCAGCCCAGTTACTACCTACCATCACATCAACATGAACCAGTGTTAACTACTGTATTATAACCAGCCCAGTTACTACCTACCATCAACACATCAACATGAACCAGTGTTAACTACTGTATTATAACCAGCCCAGTTACTACCTACCATCAACATGAACCAGTGTTAACTACTGTATTATAACCAGCCCAGTTACTACCTACCATCAACACATCAACATGAACCAGTGTTAACTACTGTATTATAACCAGCCCAGTTACTACCTACCACCATCATGAACACATCAACCAGTGTTAACTACTGTATTATAACCAGCCCAGTTACTACCTACCATCATCACATCAACATGAACCAGTGTTAACTACTGTATTATAACCAGCCCAGTTACTACCTACCATCAACATGAACCAGTGTTAACTACTGTATTATAACCAGCCCAGTTACTACCTACCATCACATCAACATGAACCAGTGTTAACTACTGTATTATAACCAGCCCAGTTACTACCTACCACCATCACATCAACATGAACCAGTGTTAACTACTGTATTATAACCAGCCCAGTTACTACCTACCATCAACATGAACCAGTGTTAACTACTGTATTATAACCAGCCCAGTTACTACCTACCATCATCACATCAACATGAACCAGTGTTCACTACTGTATTATAACCAGCCCAGTTACTACCTACCATCACATCAACATGAACCAGTGTTAACTACTGTATTATAACCAGCCCAGTTACTACCTACCATCATCACATCAACATGAACCAGTGTTAACTACTGTATTATAACCAGCCCAGTTACTACCTACCATCACATCAACATGAACCAGTGTTAACTACTGTATTATAACCAGCCCAGTTACTACCTACCATCATCACATCAACATGAACCAGTGTTCACTACTGTATTATAACCAGCCCAGTTATTACCTACCATCACATCAACATGAACCAGTGTTAACTACTGTATTATAACCAGCCCAGTTACTACCTACCACCATCACATCAACATGAACCAGTGTTAACTACTGTATTATAACCAGCCCAGTTACTACCTACCACCATCACATCAACATGAACCAGTGTTAACTACTGTATTATAACCAGCCCAGTTACTACCTACCATCATCACATCAACATGAACCAGTGTTCACTACAATATTATAACCAGCCCAGTTACTACCTACCATCAACATGAACCAGTGTTAACTACTGTATTATAACCAGCCCAGTTACTACCTACCATAAACATGAACCAGTGTTAACTACTGTATTATAACCAGCCCAGTTACTACCTACCATCATCACATCAACATGAACCAGTGTTCACTACAATATTATAACCAGCCCAGTTACTACCTACCATAAACATGAACCAGTGTTAACTACTGTATTATAACCAGCCCAGTTACTACCTACCACCATCACATCAACATGAACCAGTGTTAACTACTGTATTATAACCAGCCCAGTTACTACCTACCATCAACACATCAACCAGTGTTAACTACTGTATTATAACCAGCCCAGTTACTACCATCATCACATCAACATGAACCAGTGTTAACTACTGTATTATAACCAGCCCAGTTACTACCTACCATCAACACATCAACATGAACCAGTGTTAACTACTGTATTATAACCAGCCCAGTTACTACCTACCATCAACATGAACCAGTGTTAACTACTGTATTATAACCAGCCCAGTTACTACCTACCATCATCACATCAACATGAACCAGTGTTCACTACTGTATTATAACCAGCCCAGTTACTACCTACCATCAACATGAACCAGTGTTAACTACTGTATTATAACCAGCCCAGTTACTACCTACCATCATCACATCAACATGAACCAGTGTTAACTACTGTATTATAACCAGCCCAGTTACTACCTACCATCATCACATCAACATGAACCAGTGTTAACTACTGTATTATAACCAGCCCAGTTACTAACTACCATCATCACATCAACATGAACCAGTGTTAACTACTGTATTATAACCAGCCCAGTTACTACCTACCATCAACATCAACATGAACCAGTGTTAACTACTGTATTATAACCAGCCCAGTTACTACCTACCACCATCACATCAACATGAACCAGTGTTAACTACTGTATTATAACCAGCCCAGTTACTACCTACCACCATCACATCAACATCAACCAGTGTTAACTACTGTATTATAACCAGCCCAGTTACTACCTACCATCATCACATCAACATGAACCAGTGTTCACTACAATATTATAACCAGCCCAGTTACTACCTACCATCATCACATCAACATGAACCAGTGTTAACTACTGTATTATAACCAGCCCAGTTACTACCTACCATCAACACATCAACATGAACCAGTGTTCACTACTGTATTATAACCAGCCCAGTTACTACCTACCATCACATCAACATGAACCAGTGTTAACTACTGTATTATAACCAGCCCAGTTACTACCTACCATCATCACATCAACATGAACCAGTGTTAACTACTGTATTATAACCAGCCCAGTTACTACCTACCATCATCACATCAACATGAACCAGTGTTAACTACTGTATTATAACCAGCCCAGTTACTACCTACCATCAACATAAACCAGTGTTAACTACAGTATTATAACCAGCCCAGTTACTACCATCATCACATCAACATGAACCAGTGTTAACTACTGTATTATAACCAGCCCAGTTACTACCATCATCACATCACCATGAACCAGTGTTCACTACTGTATTATAACCAGCCCAGTTACTACCTACCACCATCACATCAACATGAACCAGTGTTAACTACTGTATTATAACCAGCCCAGTTACTACCTACCATCATCACATCAACATGAACCAGTGTTAACTACTGTATTATAACCAGCCCAGTTACTACCTACCTACCATCACATCAACATGAACCAGTGTTCACTACTGTATTATAACCAGCCCAGTTACTACCTACCATCACATCAACATGAACCAGTGTTAACTACTGTATTATAACCAGCCCAGTTACTACCATCATCACATCACCATGAACCAGTGTTAACTACTGTATTATAACCAGCCCAGTTACTACCATCATCAACATGAACCAGTGTTAACTACTGTATTATAACCAGCCCAGTTACTACCTACCATCAACATGAACCAGTGTTAACTACTGTATTATAACCAGCCCAGTTACTACCTACCATCAACACATCAACATGAACCAGTGTTCACTACTATATTATAACCAGCCCAGTTACTACCATCATCAACATGAACCAGTGTTAACTACTGTATTATAACCAGCCCAGTTACTACCTACCATCAACATGAACCAGTGTTAACTACTGTATTATAACCAGCCCAGTTACTACCTACCACCATCACATCAACATGAACCAGTGTTAACTACTGTATTATAACCAGCCCAGTTACTACCTACCATCATCACATCAACATGAACCAGTGTTCACTACTGTATTATAACCAGCCCAGTTACTACCTACCATCATCACATCAACATGAACCAGTGTTAACTACTGTATTATAACCAGCCCAGTTACTACCTACCATCATCACATCAACATGAACCAGTGTTAACTACTGTATTATAACCAGCCCAGTTACTACCTACCATCAACATGAACCAGTGTTAACTACTGTATTATAACCAGCCCAGTTACTACCTACCATCACATCAACATGAACCAGTGTTAACTACTGTATTATAACCAGCCCAGTTACTACCATCATCACATCAACATGAACCAGTGTTAACTACTGTATTATAACCAGCCCATTTACTACCTACCATCAACATGAACCAGTGTTAACTACTGTATTATAACCAGCCCAGTTACTACCTACCACCATCACATCAACATGAACCAGTGTTCACTACTGTATTATAACCAGCCCAGTTACTACCTACCACCATCACATCAACATGAACCAGTGTTAACTACTGTATTATAACCAGCCCAGTTACTACCTACCATCAACATCAACCAGTGTTAACTACTGTATTATAACCAGCCCAGTTACTACCTACCACCATCACATCAACATGAACCAGTGTTAACTACTGTATTATAACCAGCCCAGTTACTACCTACCATCATCACATCAACATGAACCAGTGTTAACTACTGTATTATAACCAGCCCAGTTACTACCTACCATCATCACATCAACATGAACCAGTGTTAACTACTGTATTATAACCAGCCCAGTTACTACCTACCATCAACATGAACCAGTGTTAACTACTGTATTATAACCAGCCCAGTTACTACCTACCATCATCACATCAACATGAACCAGTGTTAACTACTGTATTATAACCAGCCCAGTTACTACCTACCATCATCACATCAACATGAACCAGTGTTAACTACTGTATTATAACCAGCCCAGTTACTACCTACCATCATCACATCAACATGAACCAGTGTTAACTACTGTATTATAACCAGCCCAGTTACTACCTACCATCAACATGAACCAGTGTTAACTACTGTATTATAACCAGCCCAGTTACTACCTACCACCATCACATCAACATGAACCAGTGTTAACTACTGTATTATAACCAGCCCAGTTACTACCTACCACCATCACATCAACATGAACCAGTGTTAACTACTGTATTATAACCAGCCCAGTTACTACCTACCATCACCACATCAACATGAACCAGTGTTAACTACTGTATTATAACCAGCCCAGTTACTACCTACCATCACCATGAACCAGTGTTAACTACTATATTATAACCAGCCCAGTTACTACCTACCATCAACATGAACCAGTGTTAACTACTGTATTATAACCAGCCCAGTTACTACCTACCATCATCACATCAACATGAACCAGTGTTAACTACTGTATTATAACCAGCCCAGTTACTACCTACCATCATCACATCAACATGAACCAGTGTTAACTACTGTATTATAACCAGCCCAGTTACTACCTACCATCATCACATCAACATGAACCAGTGTTAACTACTGTATTATAACCAGCCCAGTTACTACCTACCATCAACATGAACCAGTGTTAACTACTGTATTATAACCAGCCCAGTTACTACCTACCATCATCACATCAACATGAACCAGTGTTAACTAACCAGTGTATTATAACCAGCCCAGTTACTACCTACCATCATCCAGTGTTAACTACATCAACACCTGAACCAGTGTTAACTACTGTATTATAACCAGCCCAGTTACTACCTACCATCATCACATCAACATGAACCAGTGTTAACTACTGTATTATAACCAGCCCAGTTACTACCTACCATCACATCAACATGAACCAGTGTTAACTACTGTATTATAACCAGCCCAGTTACTACCTACCACCATCACATCAACATGAACCAGTGTTAACTACTGTATTATAACCAGCCCAGTTACTACCTACCATCATCACATCAGCCCAGTTACACCATGAACCAGTGTTAACTACTGTATTATAACCAGCCCAGTTACTACCTACCATCATCACATCAACATGAACCAGTGTTCACTACTGTATTATAACCAGCCCAGTTATTACCTACCATCATCACATCAACATGAACCAGTGTTAACTACTGTATTATAACCAGCCCAGTTACTACCTACCATCATCACATCAACATGAACCAGTGTTAACTACTGTATTATAACCAGCCCAGTTACTACCTACCATCAACATGAACCAGTGTTAACTACTGTATTATAACCAGCCCAGTTACTACCTACCATCACATCAACATGAACCAGTGTTAACTACTGTATTATAACCAGCCCAGTTACTACCATCATCACATCAACATGAACCAGTGTTAACTACTGTATTATAACCAGCCCATTTACTACCTACCATCAACATGAACCAGTGTTAACTACTGTATTATAACCAGCCCAGTTACTACCTACCACCATCACATCAACATGAACCAGTGTTCACTACTGTATTATAACCAGCCCAGTTACTACCTACCACCATCACATCAACATGAACCAGTGTTAACTACTGTATTATAACCAGCCCAGTTACTACCTACCATCAACATGAACCAGTGTTAACTACTGTATTATAACCAGCCCAGTTACTACCTACCACCATCACATCAACATGAACCAGTGTTAACTACTGTATTATAACCAGCCCAGTTACTACCTACCACCATCACATCAACATGAACCAGTGTTAACTACTGTATTATAACCAGCCCAGTTACATAACCAGCCCAGTTACTACCTACCATCATCACATCAACATGAACCAGTGTTAACTACTGTATTATAACCAGCCCAGTTACTACCTACCATCAACATGAACCAGTGTTAACTACTGTATTATAACCAGCCCAGTTACTACCTACCATCAACATGAACCAGTGTTAACTACTGTATTATAACCAGCCCAGTTACTACCTACCATCATCACATCAACATGAACCAGTGTTAACTACTATATTATAACCAGCCCAGTTACTACCTACCATCATCACATCAACATGAACCAGTGTTCACTACTGTATTATAACCAGCCCAGTTATTACCTACCATCATCACATCAACATGAACCAGTGTTAACTACTGTATTATAACCAGCCCAGTTACTACCTACCATCATCACATCAACATGAACCAGTGTTAACTACTGTATTATAACCAGCCCAGTTACTACCTACCATCAACATGAACCAGTGTTAACTACTGTATTATAACCAGCCCAGTTACTACCTACCATCACATCAACATGAACCAGTGTTAACTACTGTATTATAACCAGCCCAGTTACTACCATTACTCACCCAGTGTTAACTACTGTATCATTTACTACCTCATCACATGAACCAGTGTTAACTACTGTATTATAACCAGCCCAGTTACTACCTACCATCACATCAACATGAACCAGTGTTAACTACTGTATTATAACCAGCCCAGTTACTACCTACCACCATCACATCAACATGAACCAGTGTTCACTACTGTATTATAACCAGCCCAGTTACTACCTACCACCATCACATCAACATGAACCAGTGTTAACTACTGTATTATAACCAGCCCAGTTACTACCTACCATCAACATGAACCAGTGTTAACTACTGTATTATAACCAGCCCAGTTACTACCTACCACCATCACATCAACATGAACCAGTGTTAACTACTGTATTATAACCAGCCCAGTTACTACCTACCACCATCACATCAACATGAACCAGTGTTAACTACTGTATTATAACCAGCCCAGTTACTACCTACCATCATCACATCAACATGAACCAGTGTTAACTACTGTATTATAACCAGCCCAGTTACTACCTACCATCAACATGAACCAGTGTTAACTACTGTATTATAACCAGCCCAGTTACTACCATCACCATCCAGTGTTAACACATCAACATGAACCAGTGTTCACTACTGTATTATAACCAGCCCAGTTACTACCTACCATCATCACATCAACATGAACCAGTGTTAACTACTGTATTATAACCAGCCCAGTTACTACCTACCATCATCAACATGAACCAGTGTTATCACATCAACATGAACCAGTGTTAACTACTGTATTATAACCAGCCCAGTTACTACCTACCATCAACATGAACCAGTGTTAACTACTGTATTATAACCAGCCCAGTTACTACCTACCATCACATCAACATGAACCAGTGTTAACTACTGTATTATAACCAGCCCAGTTACTACCATCATCACATCAACATGAACCAGTGTTAACTACTGTATTATAACCAGCCCAGTTACTACCTACCATCAACATGAACCAGTGTTAACTACTGTATTATAACCAGCCCAGTTACTACCTACCATCACATCAACATGAACCAGTGTTCACTACTGTATTATAACCAGCCCAGTTACTACCTACCACCATCACATCAACATGAACCAGTGTTAACTACTGTATTATAACCAGCCCAGTTACTACCTACCATCAACATGAACCAGTGTTAACTACTGTATTATAACCAGCCCAGTTACTACCTACCATCACATCAACATGAACCAGTGTTCACTACTGTATTATAACCAGCCCAGTTACTACCTACCATCATCACATCAACATGAACCAGTGTTAACTACTGTATTATAACCAGCCCAGTTACTACCTACCATCATCACATCAACATGAACCAGTGTTAACTACTGTATTATAACCAGCCCAGTTATTACCTACCATCATCACATCAACATGAACCAGTGTTAACTACTGTATTATAACCAGCCCAGTTACTACCTACCATCATCACATCAACATGAACCAGTGTTAACTACTGTATTATAACCAGCCCAGTTACTACCTACCATCAACAACATGAACCAGTGTTAACTACTGTATTATAACCAGCCCAGTTACTACCTACCATCACATGAACCAGTGTTACTACTGAATAACCAGTGTTAACTACTGAACCAGTGTTAACTACTATAACCAGCCCAGTTACTACCATCATCACATCAACATGAACCAGTGTTAACTACTGTATTATAACCAGCCCATTTACTACCTACCATCAACATGAACCAGTGTTAACTACTGTATTATAACCAGCCCAGTTACTACCCAGCCCAGTTACCACCATCACATCAACATGAACCAGTGTTCACTACTGTATTATAACCAGCCCAGTTACTACCTACCACCATCACATCAACATGAACCAGTGTTAACTACTGTATTATAACCAGCCCAGTTACTACCTACCATCAACATGAACCAGTGTTAACTACTGTATTATAACCAGCCCAGTTACTACCTACCACCATCACATCAACATGAACCAGTGTTAACTACTGTATTATAACCAGCCCAGTTACTACCTACCACCATCACATCAACATGAACCAGTGTTAACTACTGTATTATAACCAGCCCAGTTACTACCTACCATCATCACATCAGTGTTAACATGATTATAACCAGTGTTAACTACCATCATCACATCAACATGAACCAGTGTTATAACCAGCCCAGTTACTACCTACCATCAACATCAACATGAACCAGTGTTAACTACTGTATTATAACCAGCCCAGTTACTACCTACCATCAACATGAACCAGTGTTAACTACTGTATTATAACCAGCCCAGTTACTACCTACCATCACATCAACATGAACCAGTGTTAACTACTGTATTATAACCAGCCCAGTTACTACCATCATCACATCAACATGAACCAGTGTTAACTACTGTATTATAACCAGCCCAGTTACTACCTACCATCAACATGAACCAGTGTTAACTACTGTATTATAACCAGCCCAGTTACTACCTACCACCATCACATCAACATGAACCAGTGTTCACTACTGTATTATAACCAGCCCAGTTACTACCTACCACCATCACATCAAACATGAACCAGTGTTAACTAGCCCAGTTACTACCTATAACCAGCCCAGTTACTACCTACCATCAACATGAACCAGTGTTAACTACTGTATTATAACCAGCCCAGTTACTACCTACCACCATCACATCAACATGAACCAGTGTTAACTACTGTATTATAACCAGCCCAGTTACTACCTACCATCATCACATCAACATGAACCAGTGTTAACTACTGTATTATAACCAGCCCAGTTACTACCTACCATCATCACATCAACATGAACCAGTGTTCACTACTGTATTATAACCAGCCCAGTTACTACCTACCATCATGAACCACATCAGCCCAGTTACACCTACCTACCATCACATCAACATGAACCAGTGTTAACTACTGTATTATAACCAGCCCAGTTACTACCTACCATCATCACATCAACATGAACCAGTGTTAACTACTGTATTATAACCAGCCCAGTTACTACCTACCATCAACATGAACCAGTGTTAACTACTGTATTATAACCAGCCCAGTTACTACCTACCATCACATCAACATGAACCAGTGTTAACTACTGTATTATAACCAGCCCAGTTACTACCATCATCACATCAACATGAACCAGTGTTAACTACTGTATTATAACCAGCCCATTTACTACCTACCATCAACATGAACCAGTGTTAACTACTGTATTATAACCAGCCCAGTTACTACCTACCACCATCACATCAACATGAACCAGTGTTCACTACTGTATTATAACCAGCCCAGTTACTACCTACCACCATCACATCAACATGAACCAGTGTTAACTACTGTATTATAACCAGCCCAGTTACTACCTACCATCAACATGAACCAGTGTTAACTACTGTATTATAACCAGCCCAGTTACTACCATCATCACATCAACATCAACCAGTGTTAACTACTATATTATAACCAGCCCAGTTACTACCTACCATCAACACATCAACATGAACCAGTGTTAACTACTGTATTATAACCAGCCCAGTTACTACCTACCATCAACACATCAACATGAACCAGTGTTAACTACTGTATTATAACCAGCCCAGTTACTACCTACCATCAACATGAACCAGTGTTAACTACTGTATTATAACCAGCCCAGTTACTACCTACCATCAACATGAACCAGTGTTAACTACTGTATTATAACCAGCCCAGTTACTACCTACCATCACATCAACATGAACCAGTGTTAACTACTGTATTATAACCAGCCCAGTTACTACCTACCATCAACACATCAACATGAACCAGTGTTAACTACTGTATTATAACCAGCCCAGTTACTACCTACCATCATCACATCAACATGAACCAGTGTTAACTACTGTATTATAACCAGCCCAGTTACTACCTACCATCAACATGAACCAGTGTTAACTACTGTATTATAACCAGCCCAGTTACTACCTACCATCACATCAACATGAACCAGTGTTAACTACTGTATTATAACCAGCCCAGTTACTACCATCATCACATCAACATGAACCAGTGTTAACTACTGTATTATAACCAGCCCATTTACTACCTACCATCAACATGAACCAGTGTTAACTACTGTATTATAACCAGCCCAGTTACTACCTACCACCATCACATCAACATGAACCAGTGTTCACTACTGTATTATAACCAGCCCAGTTACTACCTACCACCATCACATCAACATGAACCAGTGTTAACTACTGTATTATAACCAGCCCAGTTACTACCTACCATCAACATGAACCAGTGTTACTGTACTTACTCACATCAACATGTATTATAACCAGCCCAGTTACTACCTACCACCATCACATCAACATGAACCAGTGTTAACTACTGTATTATAACCAGCCCAGTTACTACCTACCACCATCACATCAACATGAACCAGTGTTAACTACTGTATTATAACCAGCCCAGTTACTACCTACCATCATCACATCAACATGAACCAGTGTTAACTACTGTATTATAACCAGCCCAGTTACTACCTACCATCAACATGAACCAGTGTTAACTACTGTATTATAACCAGCCCAGTTACTACCTACCATCAACATGAACCAGTGTTAACTACTGTATTATAACCAGCCCAGTTACTACCTACCATCATCACATCAACATGAACCAGTGTTAACTACTGTATTATAACCAGCCCAGTTACTACCTACCATCATCACATCAACATGAACCAGTGTTCACTACTGTATTATAACCAGCCCAGTTACTACCTACCATCAACACATCAACATGAACCAGTGTTAACTACTGTATTATAACCAGCCCAGTTACTACCTACCATCATCACATCAACATGAACCAGTGTTAACTACTGTATTATAACCAGCCCAGTTACTACCTACCATCAACATGAACCAGTGTTAACTACTGTATTATAACCAGCCCAGTTACTACCTACCATCACATCAACATGAACCAGTGTTAACTACTGTATTATAACCAGCCCAGTTACTACCTACCATCAACATGAACCAGTGTTAACTACTGTATTATAACCAGCCCAGTTACTACCTACCATCAACATGAACCAGTGTTAACTACTGTATTATAACCAGCCCAGTTACTACCTACCATCAACACATCAACATGAACCAGTGTTAACTACTGTATTATAACCAGCCCAGTTACTACCTACCACCATCACATCAACATGAACCAGTGTTAACTACTGTATTATAACCAGCCCAGTTACTACCTACCATCAACATGAACCAGTGTTAACTACTGTATTATAACCAGCCCAGTTACTACCATCATACCACCATCACATCAACATGAACCAGTGTTAACTACTGTATTATAACCAGCCCAGTTACTACCTACCACCATCACATCAACATGAACCAGTGTTAACTACTGTATTATAACCAGCCCAGTTACTACCTACCATCATCACATCAACATGAACCAGTGTTAACTACTGTATTATAACCAGCCCAGTTACTACCTACCATCAACAACATGAACCAGTGTTAACTACTGTATTATAACCAGCCCAGTTACTACCTACCATCACATCATGAACCAGTGTTAACTACTGTATTATAACCAGCCCAGTTACTACCTACCATCATCACATCAACATGAACCAGTGTTAACTACTATATTATAACCAGCCCAGTTACTACCTACCATCAACACATCAACATGAACCAGTGTTAACTACTGTATTATAACCAGCCCAGTTACTACCTACTATCAACACATCAACATGAACCAGTGTTAACTACTGTATTATAACCAGCCCAGTTACTACCTACCATCAACATGAACCAGTGTTAACTACTGTATTATAACCAGCCCAGTTACTACCTACCATCACTATGAACCAGTGTTAACTACTATATTATAACCAGCCCAGTTACTACCTACCATCACATCAACATGAACCAGTGTTAACTACTGTATTATAACCAGCCCAGTTACTACCTACCATCAACATGAACCAGTGTTAACTACTGTATTATAACCAGCCCAGTTACTACCTACCATCATCACATCAACATGAACCAGTGTTCACTACTGTATTATAACCAGCCCAGTTACTACCTACCATCATCACATCAACATGAACCAGTGTTAACTACTGTATTATAACCAGCCCAGTTACTACCTACCATCAACATGAACCAGTGTTAACTACTGTATTATAACCAGCCCAGTTACTACCTACCACCATCACATCAACATGAACCAGTGTTAACTACTGTATTATAACCAGCCCAGTTACTACCTACCATCACATCAACATGAACCAGTGTTAACTACTGTATTATAACCAGCCCAGTTACTACCTACCATCAACACATCAACATGAACCAGTGTTAACTACTGTATTATAACCAGCCCAGTTACTACCTACCATCAACATCAACCAGTGTTAACTACTGTATTATAACCAGCCCAGTTACTACCTACCACCATCACATCAACATGAACCAGTGTTAACTACTGTATTATAACCAGCCCAGTTACTACCTACCACCATCACATCAACATGAACCAGTGTTAACTACTGTATTATAACCAGCCCAGTTACTACCTACCACCACCACATCAACATGAACCAGTGTTAACTACTGTATTATAACCAGCCCAGTTACTACCTACCATCACATCAACATGAACCAGTGTTAACTACTGTATTATAACCAGCCCAGTTACTACCTACCACCATCACATCAACATGAACCAGTGTTCACTACTGTATTATAACCAGCCCAGTTACTACCTACCACCATCACTACTGTTACTACCTACCATCACATCAACATGAACCAGTGTTAACTACTGTATTATAACCAGCCCAGTTACTACCATCATCACATCACCATGAACCAGTGTTAACTACTGTATTATAACCAGCCCAGTTACTACCATCATCACATCACCATGAACCAGTGTTCACTACTGTATTATAACCAGCCCAGTTACTACCACCATCACATCAACATGAACCAGTGTTCACTACTGTATTATAACCAGCCCAGTTACTACCTACCATCAACATGAACCAGTGTTAACTACTGTATTATAACCAGCCCAGTTACTACCTACCACCATCACATCAACATGAACCAGTGTTAACTACTGTATTATAACCAGCCCAGTTACTACCTACCATCATCACATCAACATGAACCAGTGTTAACTACTGTATTATAACCAGCCCAGTTACTACCTACCATCAACATGAACCAGTGTTAACTACTGTATTATAACCAGCCCAGTTACTACCTACCATCACATCAACATGAACCAGTGTTAACCACACTACTGTATTATAACCAGCCCAGTTACTACCTACCACCATCACATCAACATGAACCAGTGTTAACTACTGTATTATAACCAGCCCAGTTACTACCTACCATCAACATGAACCAGTGTTAACTACTGTATTATAACCAGCCCAGTTACTACCTACCACCATCACATCAACATGAACCAGTGTTCACTACTGTATTATAACCAGCCCAGTTACTACCTACCACCATCACATCAACATGAACCAGTGTTAACTACTGTATTATAACCAGCCCAGTTACTACCTACCACCATCAACATGAACCAGTGTTAACTACTGTATTATAACCAGCCCAGTTACTACCTACCACCATCACATCAACATGAACCAGTGTTAACTACTGTATTATAACCAGCCCAGTTACTACCTACCACCATCACATCAACATGAACCAGTGTTAACTACTGTATTATAACCAGCCCAGTTACTACCTACCATCATCACATCAACATGAACCAGTGTTAACTACTGTATTATAACCAGCCCAGTTACTACCTACCATCAACATGAACCAGTGTTAACTACTGTATTATAACCAGCCCAGTTACTACCTACCACCATCACATCAACATGAACCAGTGTTAACTACTGTATTATAACCAGCCCAGTTACTACCTACCATCATCACATCAACATGAACCAGTGTTAACTACTGTATTATAACCAGCCCAGTTACTCACCTACCATCATCACATCAACATGAACCAGTGTTAACTACTGTATTATAACCAGCCCAGTTACTACCTACCATCATCACATCAACATGAACCAGTGTTAACTACTGTATTATAACCAGCCCAGTTACTACCTACCATCAACATGAACCAGTGTTAACTACTGTATTATAACCAGCCCAGTTACTACCTACCACCATCACATCAACATGAACCAGTGTTAACTACTGTATTATAACCAGCCCAGTTACTACCTACCATCATCACATCAACATGAACCAGTGTTAACTACTGTATTATAACCAGCCCAGTTATTACCTACCATCATCACATCAACATGAACCAGTGTTAACTACTGTATTATAACCAGCCCAGTTATTACCTACCATCATCACATCAACATGAACCAGTGTTAACTACTGTATTATAACCAGCCCAGTTACTACCTACCATCAACATGAACCAGTGTTAACTACTGTATTATAACCAGCCCAGTTACTACCTACCATCACATCAACATGAACCAGTGTTAACTACTGTATTATAACCAGCCCAGTTACTACCATCATCACATCAACATGAACCAGTGTTAACTACTGTATTATAACCAGCCCATTTACTACCTACCATCAACATGAACCAGTGTTAACTACTGTATTATAACCAGCCCAGTTACTACCTACCACCATCACATCAACATGAACCAGTGTTAACTACTGTATTATAACCAGCCCAGTTACTACCTACCACCATCACATCAACATGAACCAGTGTTAACTACTGTATTATAACCAGCCCAGTTACTACCTACCATCAACAACATGAACCAGTGTTAACTACTATATTATAACCAGCCCAGTTACTACCTACCACCATCACATCAACATGAACCAGTGTTAACTACTGTATTATAACCAGCCCAGTTACTACCTACCACCATCACATCAACATGAACCAGTGTTAACTACTGTATTATAACCAGCCCAGTTACTACCTACCACCATCACATCAACATGAACCAGTGTTAACTACTGTATTATAACCAGCCCAGTTACTACCTACCATCAACATGAACCAGTGTTAACTACTGTATTATAACCAGCCCAGTTACTACCTACCACCATCACATCAACATGAACCAGTGTTAACTACTGTATTATAACCAGCCCAGTTACTACCTACCATCATCACATCAACATGAACCAGTGTTAACTACTGTATTATAACCAGCCCAGTTACTACCTACCATCATCACATCAACATGAACCAGTGTTCACTACTGTATTATAACCAGCCCAGTTACTACCTACCATCAACACATCAACATGAACCAGTGTTAACTACTGTATTATAACCAGCCCAGTTACTACCTACCATCATCACATCAACATGAACCAGTGTTAACTACTGTATTATAACCAGCCCAGTTACTACCTACCATCAACATGAACCAGTGTTAACTACTGTATTATAACCAGCCCAGTTACTACCTACCATCATCACATCAACATGAACCAGTGTTAACTACTGTATTATAACCAGCCCAGTTACTACCATCATCACATCAACATGAACCAGTGTTAACTACTGTATTATAACCAGCCCATTTACTACCTACCATCAACATGAACCAGTGTTAACTACTGTATTATAACCAGCCCAGTTACTACCTACCACCATCACATCAACATGAACCAGTGTTAACTACTGTATTATAACCAGCCCAGTTACTACCTACCATCACATCAACATGAACCAGTGTTAACTACTATATTATAACCAGCCCAGTTACTACCTACCACCATCACATCAACATGAACCAGTGTTAACTACTGTATTATAACCAGCCCAGTTACTACCTACCATCAACATGAACCAGTGTTAACTACTATATTATAACCAGCCCAGTTACTACCTACCACCATCACATCAACATGAACCAGTGTTAACTACTGTATTATAACCAGCCCAGTTACTACCTACCACCATCACATCAACATGAACCAGTGTTAACTACTGTATTATAACCAGCCCAGTTACTACCTACCACCATCACATCAACATGAACCAGTGTTAACTACTGTATTATAACCAGCCCAGTTACTACCTACCATCAATCATGAACCAGTGTTAACTACTGTATTATAACCAGCCCAGTTACTACCTACCATCATCACATCAACATGAACCAGTGTTAACTACTGTATTATAACCAGCCCAGTTACTACCTACCATCATCACATCAACATGAACCAGTGTTAACTACTGTATTATAACCAGCCCAGTTACTACCTACCATCAACATGAACCAGTGTTAACTACTGTATTATAACCAGCCCAGTTACTACCTACCATCAACACATCAACATGAACCAGTGTTCACTACTATATTATAACCAGCCCAGTTACTACCTACCATCATCACATCAACATGAACCAGTGTTAACTACTATATTATAATCAGCCCAGTTACTACCTACCATCACATCAACATGAACCAGTGTTAACTACTGTATTATAACCAGCCCAGTTACTACCTACCATCAACACATCAACATGAACCAGTGTTAACTACTGTATTATAACCAGCCCAGTTACTACCTACCATCAACATCAACCAGTGTTAACTACTGTATTATAACCAGCCCAGTTACTACCTACCATCATCACATCAACATGAACCAGTGTTAACTACTGTATTATAACCAGCCCAGTTACTACCTACCATCAACATGAACCAGTGTTAACTACTGTATTATAACCAGCCCAGTTACTACCTACCACCATCACATCAACATGAACCAGTGTTAACTACTGTATTATAACCAGCCCAGTTACTACCATCATCACATCACCATGAACCAGTGTTAACTACTGTATTATAACCAGCCCAGTTACTACCTACCACCATCACATCAACATGAACCAGTGTTAACTACTGTATTATAACCAGCCCAGTTACTACCTACCATCACATCAACATGAACCAGTGTTAACTACTGTATTATAACCAGCCCAGTTACTACCTACCATCAACATGAACCAGTGTTAACTACTGTATTATAACCAGCCCAGTTACTACCATCATCACATCAACATGAACCAGTGTTAACTACTGTATTATAACCAGCCCAGTTACTACCTACCACCATCACATCAACATGAACCAGTGTTAACTACTGTATTATAACCAGCCCAGTTACTACCTACCATCATCACATCAACATGAACCAGTGTTAACTACTGTATTATAACCAGCCCAGTTACTACCTACCATCATCACATCAACATGAACCAGTGTTAACTACTGTATTATAACCAGCCCAGTTACTACCTACCATCAACATGAACCAGTGTTAACTACTGTATTATAACCAGCCCAGTTACTACCTACCATCACATCAACATGAACCAGTGTTAACTACTGTATTATAACCAGCCCAGTTACTACCTACCATCATCACATCAACATGAACCAGTGTTAACTACTGTATTATAACCAGCCCAGTTACTACCTACCATCACATCAACATGAACCAGTGTTAACTACTGTATTATAACCAGCCCAGTTACTACCTACCATCACATCAACATGAACCAGTGTTAACTACTGTATTATAACCAGCCCAGTTACTACCTACCATCACATCAACATGAACCAGTGTTAACTACTGTATTATAACCAGCCCAGTTACTACCTACCATCATCACATCAACATGAACCAGTGTTAACTACTGTATTATAACCAGCCCAGTTACTACCTACCATCATCACATCAACATGAACCAGTGCCCAGTTCACTACAATATTATAACCAGCCCAGTTACTACCTACCATCACATCAACATGAACCAGTGTTAACTACTGTATTATAACCAGCCCAGTTACTACCTACCATCAACATGAACCAGTGTTAACTACTGTATTATAACCAGCCCAGTTACTACCATCATCACATCAACATGAACCAGTGTTAACTACTATATTATAACCAGCCCAGTTACTACCTACCATCACCACATCACCATGAACCAGTGTTAACTACTATATTATAACCAGCCCAGTTACTACCTACCATCATCACATCAACATGAACCAGTGTTAACTACTGTATTATAACCAGCCCAGTTACTACCTACCATCAACACATCAACATGAACCAGTGTTAACTACTGTATTATAACCAGCCCAGTTACTACCTACCATCATCACATCAACATGAACCAGTGTTAACTACTGTATTATAACCAGCCCAGTTACTACCTACCATCATCACATCAACATGAACCAGTGTTAACTACTGTATTATAACCAGCCCAGTTACTACCTACCATCACATCAACATGAACCAGTGTTAACTACTGTATTATAACCAGCCCAGTTACTACCTACCATCAACATGAACCAGTGTTAACTACTGTATTATAACCAGCCCAGTTACTACCTACCATCATCACATCAACATGAACCAGTGTTAACTACTGTATTATAACCAGCCCAGTTACTACCTACCATCAACATGAACCAGTGTTAACTACTGTATTATAACCAGCCCAGTTACTACCTACCATCATCACATCAACATGAACCAGTGTTAACTACTGTATTATAACCAGCCCAGTTACTACCTACCATCAACATGAACCAGTGTTAACTACTGTATTATAACCAGCCCAGTTACTACCTACCATCATCACATCAACATGAACCAGTGTTAACTACTGTATTATAACCAGCCCAGTTACTACCTACCATCATCACATCAACATGAACCAGTGTTAACTACTGTATTATAACCAGCCCAGTTACTACCTACCATCATCACATCAACATGAACCAGTGTTAACTACTGTATTATAACCAGCCCAGTTACTACCTACCATCATCACATCAACATGAACCAGTGTTCACTACTGTATTATAACCAGCCCAGTTACTACCTACCATCATCACATCACCATGAACCAGTGTTAACTACTGTATTATAACCAGCCCAGTTACTACCTACCATCATCACATCAACATGAACCAGTGTTAACTACTGTATTATAACCAGCCCAGTTACTACCTACCATCACATCAACATGAACCAGTGTTAACTACTGTATTATAACCAGCCCAGTTACTACCTACCATCAACATGAACCAGTGTTAACTACTGTATTATAACCAGCCCAGTTACTACCTACCACCATCACATCAACATGAACCAGTGTTAACTACTGTATTATAACCAGCCCAGTTACTACCTACCATCAACATGAACCAGTGTTAACTACTGTATTATAACCAGCCCAGTTACTACCTACCATCAACACATCAACATGAACCAGTGTTAACTACTGTATTATAACCAGCCCAGTTACTACCTACCATCAACATGAACCAGTGTTAACTACTGTATTATAACCAGCCCAGTTACTACCTACCACCATCACATCAACATGAACCAGTGTTAACTACTGTATTATAACCAGCCCAGTTACTACCATCATCACATCACATGAACCAGTGTTAACTACTGTATTATAACCAGCCCAGTTACTACCTACCACCATCACATCAACATGAACCAGTGTTAACTACTGTATTATAACCAGCCCAGTTACTACCTACCATCATCACATCAACATGAACCAGTGTTAACTACTGTATTATAACCAGCCCAGTTACTACCTACCATCAACATCAACCAGTGTTAACTACTGTATTATAACCAGCCCAGTTACTACCTACCATCATCACATCAACATGAACCAGTGTTAACTACTGTATTATAACCAGCCCAGTTACTACCTACCACCATCACATCAACATGAACCAGTGTTAACTACTGTATTATAACCAGCCCAGTTACTACCTACCATCAACATGAACCAGTGTTAACTACTGTATTATAACCAGCCCAGTTACTACCATCATCACATCAACATGAACCAGTGTTAACTACTGTATTATAACCAGCCCAGTTACTACCTACCATCACATCAACATGAACCAGTGTTAACTACTGTATTATAACCAGCCCAGTTACTACCTACCATCACATCAACATGAACCAGTGTTAACTACTGTATTATAACCAGCCCAGTTACTACCTACCATCAACATCAACATGAACCAGTGTTCACTACTGTATTATAACCAGCCCAGTTACTACCTACCATCAACAACATGAACCAGTGTTAACTACTGTATTATAACCAGCCCAGTTACTACCTACCATCAACATGAACCAGTGTTAACTACTGTATTATAACCAGCCCAGTTACTACCTACCATCATCACATCAACATGAACCAGTGTTAACTACTGTATTATAACCAGCCCAGTTACTACCTACCATCATCACATCAACATGAACCAGTGTTAACTACTGTATTATAACCAGCCCAGTTACTACCTACCATCATCACATCAACCATGAACCAGTGTTCACTACTATATTATAACCAGCCCCAGTTACTACCTACCATCAACACATCAACATGAACCAGTGTTAACTACTGTATTATAACCAGCCCAGTTACTACCTACCATCAACACATCAACATGAACCAGTGTTCACTACTATATTATAACCAGCCCAGTTACTACCTACCATCAACACATCAACATGAACCAGTGTTAACTACTGTATTATAACCAGCCCAGTTACTACCTACCATCATCACATCAACATGAACCAGTGTTAACTACTGTATTATAACCAGCCCAGTTACTACCTACCATCACATCAACATGAACCAGTGTTAACTACTGTATTATAACCAGCCCAGTTACTACCTACCATCATCACATCAACATGAACCAGTGTTAACTACTGTATTATAACCAGCCCAGTTACTACCTACCATCACATCAACATGAACCAGTGTTAACTACTATATTATAACCAGCCCAGTTACTACCTACTATCAACACATCAACATGAACCAGTGTTAACTACTGTATTATAACCAGCCCAGTTACTACCTACCATCATCACATCAACATGAACCAGTGTTAACTACTGTATTATAACCAGCCCAGTTACTACCTACCATCACATCAACATGAACCAGTGTTAACTACTGTATTATAACCAGCCCAGTTACTACCTACCATCATCACATCAACATGAACCAGTGTTAACTACTGTATTATAACCAGCCCAGTTACTACCTACCATCAACATGAACCAGTGTTAACTACTGTATTATAACCAGCCCAGTTACTACCTACCACCATCACATCAACATGAACCAGTGTTAACTACTGTATTATAACCAGCCCAGTTACTACCTACCATCAACATGAACCAGTGTTAACTACTGTATTATAACCAGCCCAGTTACTACCTACCATCATCACATCAACATGAACCAGTGTTAACTACTGTATTATAACCAGCCCAGTTACTACCTACCATCAACATGAACCAGTGTTAACTACTGTATTATAACCAGCCCAGTTACTACCTACCATCACATCAACATGAACCAGTGTTAACTACTGTATTATAACCAGCCCAGTTACTACCTACCATCACATCAACATGAACCAGTGTTAACTACTGTATTATAACCAGCCCAGTTACTACCTACCATCACATCAACATGAACCAGTGTTAACTACTGTATTATAACCAGCCCAGTTACTACCTACCATCAACATGAACCAGTGTTAACTACTGTATTATAACCAGCCCAGTTACTACCATCATCACATCAACATGAACCAGTGTTAACTACTGTATTATAACCAGCCCAGTTACTACCTACCATCAACATGAACCAGTGTTAACTACTGTATTATAACCAGCCCAGTTACTACCTACCATCACATCAACATGAACCAGTGTTAACTACTGTATTATAACCAGCCCAGTTACTACCTACCATCAACATGAACCAGTGTTAACTACTGTATTATAACCAGCCCAGTTACTACCTACCATCATCACATCAACATGAACCAGTGTTAACTACTGTATTATAACCAGCCCAGTTACTACCTACCATCATCACATCAACATGAACCAGTGTTAACTACTGTATTATAACCAGCCCAGTTACTACCTACCATCAACATGAACCAGTGTTAACTACTGTATTATAACCAGCCCAGTTACTACCTACCATCATCACATCAACATGAACCAGTGTTAACTACTGTATTATAACCAGCCCAGTTACTACCTACCATCATCACATCAACATGAACCAGTGTTAACTACTGTATTATAACCAGCCCAGTTACTACCTACCATCAACATGAACCAGTGTTAACTACTGTATTATAACCAGCCCAGTTACTACCTACCATCACATCAACATGAACCAGTGTTAACTACTGTATTATAACCAGCCCAGTTACTACCTACCATCACATCAACATGAACCAGTGTTAACTACTGTATTATAACCAGCCCAGTTACTACCTACCATCAACATGAACCAGTGTTAACTACTGTATTATAACCAGCCCAGTTACTACCTACCATCACATCAACATGAACCAGTGTTAACTACTGTATTATAACCAGCCCAGTTACTACCTACCACCATCACATCAACATGAACCAGTGTTAACTACTGTATTATAACCAGCCCAGTTACTACCTACCATCAACAATCAACATGAACCAGTGTTAACTACTGTATTATAACCAGCCCAGTTACTACCTACCATACACATCAACATGAACCAGTGTTAACTACTGTATTATAACCAGCCCAGTTACTACCTACCATCAACATGAACCAGTGTTAACTACTGTATTATAACCAGCCCAGTTACTACCTACCATCATCACATCAACATGAACCAGTGTTCACTACTGTATTATAACCAGCCCAGTTACTACCTACCACCATCACATCAACATCCTTCCTTCTGTAGCTCAGTTACTACCTAGCATGGCACATCAACATGAACCAGGGTAGTGGGTTCGATTATAACCAGCCCAGTTACTACCTATCACATGCAACATGACCAGTAAGTTAACTGGATATAACCAGCCCAGTTACTACCTCAACATGCCAGTAAATCAACATGAACCATATATTATTATAACCAGCCCAGTTACTTATATCAACATGAACCAGTGTTAACTACTGTATTATAACCAGCCCAGTTACTACCTACCATCATCACATCAACATGAACCAGTGTTAACTACTGTATTATAACCAGCCCAGTTACTACCTACCATCACATCAACATGAACCAGTGTTAACTACTGTATTATAACCAGCCCAGTTACTACCTACCATCAACATGAACCAGTGTTAACTACTGTATTATAACCAGCCCAGTTACTACCTACCATCACATCAACATGAACCAGTGTTAACTACTGTATTATAACCAGCCCAGTTACTACCTACCATCATCACATCAACATGAACCAGTGTTAACTACTGTATTATAACCAGCCCAGTTACTACCTACCATCACATCAACATGAACCAGTGTTAACTACTGTATTATAACCAGCCCAGTTACTACCTACCATCAACATGAACCAGTGTTAACTACTGTATTATAACCAGCCCAGTTACTACCTACCATCAACATGAACCAGTGTTAACTACTGTATTATAACCAGCCCAGTTACTACCTACCATCATCACATCAACATGAACCAGTGTTAACTACTGTATTATAACCAGCCCAGTTACTACCTACCACCATCACATCAACATGAACCAGTGTTAACTACTGTATTATAACCAGCCCAGTTACTACCTACCATCAACATGAACCAGTGTTAACTACTGTATTATAACCAGCCCAGTTACTACCTACCACCATCACATCAACATGAACCAGTGTTAACTACTGTATTATAACCAGCCCAGTTACTACCTACCATCAACATGAACCAGTGTTAACTACTGTATTATAACCAGCCCAGTTACTACCTACCATCATCACATCAACATGAACCAGTGTTAACTACTGTATTATAACCAGCCCAGTTACTACCTACCATCACATCAACATGAACCAGTGTTAACTACTGTATTATAACCAGCCCAGTTACTACCTACCATCATCACATCAACATGAACCAGTGTTAACTACTGTATTATAACCAGCCCAGTTACTACCTACCACCATCACATCAACATGAACCAGTGTTAACTACTGTATTATAACCAGCCCAGTTACTACCTACCACCATCACATCAACATGAACCAGTGTTAACTACTGTATTATAACCAGCCCAGTTACTACCTACCACCATCACATCAACATGAACCAGTGTTAACTACTGTATTATAACCAGCCCAGTTACTACCTACCATCAACATGAACCAGTGTTAACTACTGTATTATAACCAGCCCAGTTACTACCTACCATCATCACATCAACATGAACCAGTGTTCACTACTGTATTATAACCAGCCCAGTTACTACCATCATCACATCAACATGAACCAGTGTTAACTACTGTATTATAACCAGCCCAGTTACTACCTACCACCATCACATCAACATGAACCAGTGTTAACTACTGTATTATAACCAGCCCAGTTACTACCTACCATCAACATGAACCAGTGTTAACTACTGTATTATAACCAGCCCAGTTACTACCTACCATCATCACATCAACATGAACCAGTGTTAACTACTGTATTATAACCAGCCCAGTTACTACCTACCATCATCACATCAACATGAACCAGTGTTAACTACTGTATTATAACCAGCCCAGTTACTACCTACCATCATCACATCAACATGAACCAGTGTTAACTACTGTATTATAACCAGCCCAGTTACTACCTACCATCAACATCAACATGAACCAGTGTTAACTACTGTATTATAACCAGCCCAGTTACTACCTACCATCAACATCAACATGAACCAGTGTTAACTACTGTATTATAACCAGCCCAGTTACTACCTACCATCATCACATCAACATGAACCAGTGTTCACTACTGTATTATAACCAGCCCAGTTACTACCTACCATCATCACATCAACATGAACCAGTGTTAACTACTGTATTATAACCAGCCCAGTTACTACCTACCATCAACACATCAACATGAACCAGTGTTAACTACTGTATTATAACCAGCCCAGTTACTACCTACCATCACACATCAACATGAACCAGTGTTAACTACTGTATTATAACCAGCCCAGTTACTACCTACCATCACCATCAACATGAACCAGTGTTAACTACTGTATTATAACCAGCCCAGTTACTACCTACCATCACACATCAACATGAACCAGTGTTAACTACTGTATTATAACCAGCCCAGTTACTACCTACCATCATCACATCAACATGAACCAGTGTTAACTACTGTATTATAACCAGCCCAGTTACTACCTACCATCAACATCAACATGAACCAGTGTTAACTACTGTATTATAACCAGCCCAGTTACTACCTACCATCATCACATCAACATGAACCAGTGTTCACTACTGTATTATAACCAGCCCAGTTACTACCTCATCACATCAACATGAACCAGTGTTAACTACTGTATTATAACCAGCCCAGTTACTACCTACCATCATCACATCAACATGAACCAGTGTTAACTACTGTATTATAACCAGCCCAGTTACTACCTACCATCATCATCAACATGAACCAGTGTTCACTACTGTATTATAACCAGCCCAGTTACTACCCATCACCATCAACATGAACCAGTGTTAACTACTGTATTATAACCAGCCCAGTTACTACCTACCATCATCACATCAACATGAACCAGTGTTCACTACTATATTATAACCAGCCCAGTTACTACCTACCATCAACATGAACCAGTGTTAACTACTGTATTATAACCAGCCCAGTTACTACCTACCATCATCACATCAACATGAACCAGTGTTAACTACTGTATTATAACCAGCCCAGTTACTACCTACCATCATCACATCAACATGAACCAGTGTTAACTA